>NW_027526374.1:0-175870 GCF_048455015.1 Haemaphysalis longicornis
AGTGAAGCTGCATGCAGTCCAAGGACGGCAGGAAATAAATCTCACGTTTGTTTGTAATTTGCGTTGCGATTCCGCATACTCCCACTAGAGCTTTATTTTAGACAACAAACATGGGCTGTTCATTTCCCACCCATAAGCCTATGTACTGACAGCAGACGAGAATTTTGCAACATTTACAACTTTGCTGTAAATACGTAATGATGAAAAGTAAATGAAACTCGGTGTAGTGATAGATGGCTAATTGTTATATAGTTTGTTTTGGGATAGTTTCAATAAAACAAGTAACCGCCATTTTCTGTACCCATTCTACCTCCGTAAATGACCATGTATTAACAGCAGTTTGCATTTCTCTAATATTTACAGATTCACTGCGGTCTAATTAGACAAACGAAACTTGGCGAAAATTAGAGCCGTCACCTAGCGGACGATTTAAGTACGATTTTTCTGAATATACACACATTAGGTATCAAGCTACAGAGTAGGTATACACCAGAAAGGTAACTTTGCTTCATGATCCAGATATTTTTTGTTGGCACGACTGTCTGCAGACGTAAAATTTTCAAAACTAGGTACAGACAGCTTCGCTGTGTAAACTTGTCACAAATGGTCGCTTGCAATATCTACTGCACTGAGAAGTATTCATTCTTTCCCTTGGAACCCGGAACTTCCACCCCGCTCACACACATTCCCGAGATGAACTGTATTGTGCTGCCTACGATATCGACACAAACGTGAAACCTTCCTTGCCACTGCTGCTGCCATCTCCCATTGAGATGGAGTGGCAGCAAACACAACTTCTCATCAACAGTGAACCCCGCAAGGCTTCGGCTCCTTGAAAGCTGTTTTCTTTTTTTTTCAAAGGTGTTTGCCTGTCCGCACTGCGCCAACTGTTTATAAGAGTGTACTATACTCGATTACAACTTAAAGGGACCCTGCAACACTTGCCATCGACTACTAGTAATGGATTTTGAGATAAAGTCTATTGTCCCAGAAATCACCTCCCGCAAGAATTATGAAAATCCGTTCACAATTAACGAAACTACGCGCGATGAGAAATCGCGCATATTCGTTCCCTCTCAACTCGACCGCGGACAACGCGTCGAAAGCTGCGCGCTCTCTCCCGGAGAGGGGGGCGGCTTGCGGCGTTCTCTTCGGCGGCCTTCGATATATCACATGCCGGGTAGTTTTCTCCTTTTCTCCGCAACGCCGAGGGGCCTATTTCCGGTCTGGTGTCACAAAAAAGCAGGCATGGGTGCCTGCTAGCAAGTGCGCGCTCGGGCTGGTAGGGCGTTTTCGAAGCAATAAACGTTTGTAGTCGAGTGGTCCCGTTGAAAGGGAAGTATTGAGCTCATCACTCAGGTTCCGCGCGCACCAAAACACAAAATAAACGGCAAAACTGTGCCTACAGGTTGAGGCATAGAAAAGGTTCGTACACAGCGATGACGACGACGGAAATGGGAGAATCTAGCCGCGAAGTGACAGCCGATCGGGCAGCCATGGCCTATGTGACGTCCCTTAGGCCATGCCAGGGGTTGCATAATGAGGACAACTGAAGAGAGAGCGGTTGGTTTTTCCGCGTCTTTCACATCGATTTGCGCGCTCACCGCTTCACGTGCACGTGTAATATTTGGCTCAGGTATTCCTGGCAGTGTAATCTAAACGTCGCGCAGGTTTACTTCTACTGCTCAAAGAGTGTTGCAGGGTCCCTTTAAGAACGGCACCGGAAGTTGCCGCTGTGCCTTATCACCGCAGCCGGATGTTTCTCCGCGCGGCGCAAGTAGGGCGTTACTGGGAATATTTTGAACATGGCGTGAGCCGTTCCCGTGATTTTTTGGACTTAATATGCTTATAAACGACTCCAGTGACGACAAACAAACTGCGTGAGACAAGGCAGACGATATCACGCATTTATAGCAAACCCCTTTCAAAACGCACGCGCACTGACGTCACGCGTGGGGGGCTTTTAGGGTTGCCACCTGCCCGGTTTTGGACCGGCCCGACCGGTTTTTTAGGAAGCGGGCCGGTTGCCGGTCTGTACCTAAAACTGGCCGGCGTTGGCCGGTTTTATGGCTATCATGCCGCGGTTATTTCTTTTTTTGGCTTTTGTAAGCGTCAATACAGCAACTACGATGATAAATATGTGTCGGCAAGCTGTGCAAAGACACGCGAGCAGAGAAAATACGGGGCCGAGCGCGATTCCTGAGATGGTAGGGGTACAAGAGGAGGAACAACGCAACGAAATGCCGCCGGCGCGGTCAGCAAGTGCGGTTACTTTTCAGTGCAGCACATGCAGAGCAATACCTCAAACACTTTCTCAAAATCTAAAACACTTTCAGTACAAATGGTAGGTTGATTTCTCTGTAGGAAAACAGCACAATAAATGGCATTGTAGGGCAAAAAAAAAAAAAAACGTGGCTCCTTTTTTCAACACAAATTCAACCTTCTTTATACCACGCCCCCCCCCCCCCCCCCCCCCTCCCCGATGGGCCGGTTTTTTCTTCGGGGAAAGGTGGCAACCCTAGGGGCTTTGGTGGAGTGATACACTACATGAGGTGGTGCCGTTCTAGAGTTGTAACCGAGTATAGCCGTATCGCTTCGTCTATATCCCGCCACGATATTCATTCCATTAAGGACACTGCTGCGCCACCAATACACCTGAATTTAATTAACATGACTTCAATTCTCATGGTCGGTCAAGAGCAGACTTTCCTCCAGCTATCCCTGCTGTTTCCAGGTCTTTCAGCCCGGGAATTTTTATTTCAAGCAAAAATTGTTTTTCTGCACGTTTTGTAGTTTCATGACTTCAGAAGCGTAGAAACGAAAAATTTTGCTGAAAGCAGGGCTAGTTGAAAATGGTTCCCGACGAACTGCGCACAAAAAAAAAAAAAAACGGGACCAGGGCAGAAAACACACGCAACGAAGTTTGTGCAAATATTTGCAGATTGTGCAATTACTCCGTTTTACAAGCATGACAATTGATTACATCAGCCAATTAAAACATTTCTCTGGAGCAGAACAAAACTTTTTTTTGGTTTTCCTAAAAGCTACAACCTGAGCCTACAGGGAAAGAATGAAACTGGTAGTGCAACTATTTAGATTTATGGACATTTTGACAAAGCAGGATTTCGGTTTGTCATGCATTGTGTCCACTGGAGCTTTTTCTTCATTGCATCCAGGTTTGCACAAACCAACAATGGGGATGCCCATCGCAAGAGGCATCCTTTAAGAACTCCTTGCCAGAGTACTGTTTCGGTACTGTCCTGCAGGTGCTAGGAAATATTTTGTGTGGTAGTTAAATTTACTACCCAAAAGTGAAGTCCATGTGCATCGCAATATGCACCCTTTTGACAGAAACCTCTGCTGCTTCTTTTGCAGACAAATTTTTCGACTGACATCGCTCTCTTCGATATGGCATACGACGACTACCGTGGTGTGTGTGGAAGCAAGCACCCCCTAAGCAGGACAGTCGTTCGCGGGCTCAACATGTCCAATTTTGTGCACCGGCATAGGCAGCCGAGCGTTTAAGTCTCGTAATACGAATTCACACAAGCAAGCACACAAAAAAGTAAAATTTATTTCCCTGACATGAGTTTTGTACAGATGTGCTTGAGGATGAAGCGCGAATTTACGCGTGCATGCACACAGAAGTAAAAATTTATTTCCCTGCCATGAATTTTTTTTTTGTACAGATGATATTGGAGACTTAGAGAAAAAGTAAAAAAAACTTGTTCTGGACTTTTTGGGCCTTGCTCGTCGAGCAGATCATCACTTCTGGAAGGCCTGAAAGTAGGAGAAAAAGAAAAGTGGGCTTAAGTCACTTTTCATCAAATGCAGAGCAAGAACATAGCATAAGCAAGACCATAAGCAAGAACAAGATAAAAAGGAGAGAACAACAGTCATTCCCTACATGCACCGTGTATAACATGGCATAAAGAATGTAGCAGGGAGATACGGGGTGAGTGTCGCCTTCTCAGCCCCCCTCAGGCTTACTCGGGACCACCCAGCCATACAAAGGAATGTAGATCACAAGCTGTGGAAATCAAAAACAGGCTGCAGTATCAACCACAGTGAGAAATTTGCATGTGTCTACTACTTGCCCATCGATTACGGAAAAATACACATTGGCCAATCAGGTTGATGCGCCAACATGTGCCTACGGGAACATTTGAATAATTTAACGAGGAACACATCCTCCCACCTATCAGCGCACTGCCGAGCATGTGGCTGCACGCACTGTTTGGATGATCGCAACGTTATGTTCATCCGCAAGGACCAGCTGACAGAAGTTGCGCAAGCTTATATCAACAATAATGGGGAAAAATACGTAAGCCAGCCAACTCTGACGCTAATAATTTAACAAGGAACACATCCTCCCACCTATCAGCGCACTGCCAAGCATGTGGCTGCACGCACTGTTTGGATGATCGCAACGTTATGTTCATCCGCAAGGACCAGCTGACAGAAGTTGCGGAAGCTTATATCAACAATAATGGGGAAAAATACAGCCAACTCTGACGCTCTACGAGAAGTGAAAGACGTTTTTGGATGCCACATAGCTATGTGAGTGGTTCACGTACTTTTGCCTGGTTTTATCTCATGTTTCAAATTTTGTTTGTTTTCCCCTCATCAGATTGTACGTGTCGGCTACATATTTGTGCTTCTTTCCAATAAAATACTAGTTGCGAGTCAGCGCCCGTCTTGTGAACGTCTTCTCGGTGTCCCTCGTCATTCTTTCGCGCTGTTACACATCGCTACTGCCCACATTACATCACTGAAACACGAAATCTGAAAGTTTTTCGATATTGTTGCATTTTTTTTCTTTGTTAGATAACACTTTTTGTGGCTGGAATGAAGCTGAGTTTAAATGACCAAAGGCCACTCCTAAAGTGGGCAAAGTGGTAACTTGTCTCTATGGCCCCTTAAACTAGAAGCTGAGACTGGGTGGCTTAGTTCCCCCTACGAGCCACAGGGCTCCATCCTTAGTCCTATCACGATGTGTAGCTTACTTCTAAAATCTGCACACACATGCAACAAAAAAAAGGAAGACTAGACATTTAAACTATTATTTGCGGTGTATTCACTCCAGATACAAAAACCCTACAATAGAAAACTGCAATTTGCAATTCATCAAAAAAGCTTCAAATAACTATGTAGCTCAAACAAAAAAAAAAAAAAAAAAAAAGGAAGTTAATTTAAAAGGCTTCGTAAGCTTTTCCTATGGCATAAACCGAGCTAAGAGGGTTGATTGATTGTGAGGCTTAATATGCCGATGTGTGCCGTAGTGGAGGGATCTGGATTATATTTTGAGCACGTGAGGATCTTCAACGAGCGCGAAAATCTCAAACCCATGTCGAATGTTTTTGCTTTCCGCCTCTATGATGCCACCGCAGCCGGGAATCAAGCCCACGACTTTTGGCTTGGCAGCACAACACCTTAGCCAATGAGCCACCGTGGCAGGTACAAGCAAAGAAGCTACTTTGCTGATTTTATCCGCATGCATATATTTATATTAGAATATTATTGCGATTAGGGCGCAAACAAGTTATAATTACTGTAATCATTCTGGGACCCTGACGCAAACAGTAAGCATTCAGAATTACCTGGCCACATTACACAATGTCCAGAAAAAAAAGGTTGTTTTGGTGTCGAGTACAAAGCTAGACTAGTACCGCATTTACTTTGTTCCAAGCACTCGCTTTTTTCCACAATCGTGATGCCCAAAGTAAAGAGGGTGCTTAGATTTGAAAAATATAACCCCCCCCCCCCCCCCCCTCCTTCA
This sequence comes from Haemaphysalis longicornis, assembly GCF_048455015.1. Lineage (NCBI taxonomy): Eukaryota > Metazoa > Arthropoda > Arachnida > Ixodida > Ixodidae > Haemaphysalis > Haemaphysalis longicornis. Next base: position 5,780 of record NW_027526374.1, read on the forward strand.
CACACACACACACAAACTTTTCTCAACGGCACCTAGATGAGGCAGGTGCAAGGGATGTTTTATACAGCACACATTAAAAAAAGGCACGGGCAGTGAACCCTCTGCTTATGTCTGATACTCAGTCACTCACAACCACTAGAAAGATTGATTGATTGTAGGGTTTAACGTGCCGACACAACACAGGTGATGAGGCGCCCCATAGTAGAGGGCTCCGGATTAATTGTGACCACCTGGGGATCTTTACCATGCGCCGAAATCTCGTACACACGGGCATTTTCGCTTTCCGCCTCCACCAGAAAAGCGGCCGCCGTGGCCGAAAATCGAACCTGCGCCTCGCGCTCAGCAGCGCAACGCCTCAGCCACTGAGCCACCGCGGCGGGTACAACCACTAGAAAGAGCCACAAGGGTTGGGCTACTGCTCTAAGGGCTATATTCTGATTCCCTCCTCCCCTCCATTTACTCCCTCCAATCGGCTAAAGGGAGGATTCCGCAATGCTTACACATGGGAAAATCAATTTCAAGGACCTCCTACACTGGAGGCCGCAGTGGAGGAGGGATTCAGAATCGCGCCGCAGGTCGTCTCCAGTTACGTCAAAGTGGTGTGTAATCTAACATTTCGTTAAGAACTTGTCTATAACATCAACTTCGACCCGCTTCCATGCGTCTGAAATCGACCTTGAGGGATCATTGCGACACTTTCTGCAGCTTTCCCGTCATGTGTGTTCTGTTGTCATCCGCAGGCGAGAGCGACCGTTGGTCATAAAACTGTTCTCTGTGTTTTCCAATATTACTCACCCCGGTGGATGCAGTAATCGAAACGGTTTATCGATGCATCACTTGGAACTAATTTTACAGCTCTTTAAATTCGGTGTTTGAAACAAAGGTTCGAAATGCTTCCTTGCCACTGGTGCCACCAAGGGCCAATGAGCTGCAAAATTAGTTTCGAACGGTGCGCCGAAAAACCGATTCTCTTATTGCATTCACCAGGGTTGATAGTATTGGAAAATATAAAGATTACACTTTTATGGCTAACACTGCTTTGTCTGTTGTTCCTCCAAAAATGGCTAATTATCTCAGGAACTAATTCGCCGACTGAAAAAATTGTGGCATATTTGAAATCAGTGGGAAAAAAAAAAAAAAAAAAAAAACAAGACTGACAAGTTTCACAAAGTTTACTTGAAAATTAAAAGAAATTGTTTTAAGACCCGTGTTCCCCTTCAAAGGGCTACTGAAGTGCTTTTAAAACCGGGCAAAACTCTACTTTTTACAATTATTACATTGGTCAGTTTATGCCTGTGAAGTTTTTTTCGTCATTTTTAGCTTGGGGAGAGCGGTATTCGTCGTTAAAGTTGACCCTACACCCCGCCCACCGCATCGCCGGAGGAGCGAGAAATTGTGCGGCAGCGACCGGAAGTAGCGTCATATTCGGAAGACGGCCAGCGACGTGCGCCGCCGCTTCGCTGTGTACCGAGTTGTCTGGGCGAAGTTCCGAATTAAGCAGGCGTGTAATCTGCACTTTATTAATCATGTTGTATAGAGTTGCTTCCGCGTCGATTTTTAACCGTAATGCTACTGCGCGATTCCCTAAAGCAACTCCTAGATACCAGAGATTTCCTACCCGAGCGCCCGTGGCTACTACCGTATAATGCGGAATATAGGTCGCGATTTTTTACAGAAAAATTTGCCGAAAAGTCACCCCTCGACCTATATTGCAGTCACTGACAGTTGTCATCTGGCGACCAGGTAGCCCATCCAGCCCATCCAAACCCCAAAGGCACCATCGCCATCACCATCAATCGGACGCGACACCATCTTTGTTTTGTTGCTTCTCTCGCTGTCGGCGAATGTGTGTGTGCTGTTTTCTTTTTGCTTAAAATGAGTTTAGGCACTTGGTGCCAGTTCACAGCAGCATTTAAAAGAAAAGTTGGGGGCTTTCCAAGGCCAATGGTGCGTCCGCCTTGTACCAGTTCGGTATCGCCAAAAGAAGTGTTGGTAGCGGCGTTAGCTGAAGGGGCAGCTCTCGGTAGTATGCAACGCTCGGAAGACGTCGTTTCATGGGCGCTGCTCTGTGCACCTGTGCTGCTGTACAAAGGGGCAAATTTTGTCCGCTAGCGTCGTGCGATGTCTCTACGAATGGATACCCCAAGATGTTTGCTCACTGCCTGCACAAACTGGCTGTCGCTACGGTCTGCACACGAGTGTCCCATGCTTTGCGCTCGCTTTACGATGACATGGTCTTCGAGTGTTTAAGAAGTGCTGCATAAGCAATTCCCTGGACTGCACTGAGGACGACCTGCTGTGTGGGCGACAGCGAGCCAGAAGCAGTCGTCCGACGATACTTCAGACAGTTTTAAATGAGTAATCTGAGACGAAACAAGTTATAGTCTCAATAAAACAATGGTTGGTATCTTATTATTTTTTTTTTTGCATTTTTCGGCTACAAGGTAAGGGGGTCGACCTATATTCTGCCTCGACCTATATTCCGCATTATACGGTACATTGCCTTCATGAGTAGTCGCGGGGCCGGCCGTGTCGTCGGGTGCTCTGTGCTTCGTACGTGAAGCGACGGGCTCAAACAAATACGAAGGTACCCCAAGTTCCTGATCCATTATTATAAGGGAATTAGAAAATTTGTGCCCTGGGAAACGCCCTGGGCTTCCGTTTTCCCGATCAACGTTGTTGGCTGTGACGACAGCTTAGCTGAATAGCTAGATTTTAAGAAGAAATCAAGCAAGCTGAACGCATGAAGCGTTTTCTGTGCGCGGAAGCGCTCCGCACACTCGCCAGTCGTACATGCCCGTACGGCGCACGAAATGGCTCGCACCACACATGCCGCGGCTGCGTCCGCCATTTGCTGCCATCCAGAATCAAGGCCGTCGCAAAAAGCAAGGTAAACGTGCAAGAGAGGATGATAGTGTGGTGAAAAATTGTGCTAGGGATTGTCATCCAAGGTGATTTCGAAAGAGGTGATCGAATTTGTATCGCGATGCGGAGTGCCGACCGGTTGCGGAGGCTCGTCGATGGCAACAAACGAACCTGCCTGAGCACGAGATGCGGCGAAAGGCCGATGGATGGCGTTACCTACGCGCAAGAATGAGCATAGCACCGATCGCTAGAACGACTATCAACGTGGGAATAAGGTTCCACATGCGAGAAAGGGGATGATAGCGTGGTGAAAAACTGTGTTAAGGATAGTCATTCGCAATTGTAGAGATAGCGGCGACCAACTATCTCTTTTGGTGTTAAGCCTAAAGTTCCCAACATCAGGCGATGTCCGTGCAACCTGAGCCGGCTGGAGGTGTTGGGGAAGGCGTTCTAAAGCTCGTCGGGGACCGGCGTGCTGCGCTTGGGTTCCTCTACCTTTTGGGGGGCGACTAACGTTCGGCTCGCCTATTCTAAAACATGCGTATGTGCAGCAATGCCACGTTTCGCTGACCAGCCGAGCAGCGACCCGGCCCAGCACCTCTGCGCGACGCGGCGACCGGCGGCGGCCGCGCTGCCTGTGCGCATCGCTGGCCGCTGCACAGAGCTTGTTTCCGCCTGTCCAAATGTAAAAACAAAGTTTCACATTCGAGAATGGGGATGATGGTAGGTTGAAAAATTGTGCTAGGAATTCTGACTAGCGCTGGTAGCGAAAGCGGCGAACCAATATCTGCGCAACTTTCCTGCACCCGAGAAACAAGTCGGCCATGAGTCGTCGGGGGTGAACCCCTTTCTAAAGGTCGCCGCGGGCGAACATGTTGCTTTTATACTTCCCTCAGGCTCTCCTATGCTAAGGAAAGATCGTGTGAGCCCTCCATTCACCAGAGGACCTTCTAGCCCGTATCTGAACGGGAACGAATGAGATCTTCAGGCCGAGCGGTCCCCGCAGAGCCGGCACTTCCGAAAAAATATGGTTTGGGTGTATTTACACATAAAATAAACATGTTTTTCAATTCAGCGTCAGGAAATTCATAATGTAATGCCCCAAACAAAATTTTTTTAAAAAGCTTTTCACCAGCCCTTTAAAGGCAACGTGAGCTTGTAGGGGTGGCCTCTATGCATGGTTCGCCATGCAGAATGCCGTGATCTGAGGCTAATGAGAGCCATCCTGGCACGATAATAAATCAAGTTCTTGCAGCTATAAATGGCTTGGCTAGTAAAAAAAAAAATAGTAATAAAGCCGCTACACTTTTCCTTTGTGCAGTTTCGAAAATCGGGTGTGCATTTGAATTAGAGAGCAGCTTGGATTCGAGTAAATGCGGTAATTGTGGCCTCGTCGTCTTTGCCGCGTACACCACTTAAAACACAGATTGGCACTTTTCAATGCTTTCCCTTCTTCAGTGCAAATGTTGCACTAAACCCCGCCATTGCCTCATTATATCCCAAGCTTTGCGCAAAACTATCTGTCAGCTCAAATTCTAAGTTAAAAGGCGGCTTCTCAGAAACCCCAGAAAATTAATAACAATCCCACCAAAGTACCTATGGCCAATGATATAATGACATTTAATGATAAAAATAAACTTGGAGCCCTTGCAGAGTTGATCGAATGAAGATATGTACACATAACTTCTCTAGAATTAACCCTTAATTCTCATATGATGTTTCAGAATAGTTCCTACAAAACCAGAACTAGTCACTTTTGTCAGCCTTCGTGGCAGCTATGTACTGACAGCAAACGGGGATTTTGTAATGCTTACATCTTCGCTGTGAACTGGCTAACTAGGACACGTAAATGAAGCTTCGCGTAATCAGAGTTGTTGTAGCGACCAATTCCAGTGCGATTTTTTCTCCAAGTTACCTGCATTAGTTAGAGCTACGGAGCATTCTAAGCTACATCTGGAGCGAGCGTGCGCAATGATTTGTCGCCGCGACTGGCAAACACAGGCAATTTTCGTCAGGACCTAGTGCGAGACAGCATTGCAGTGAAAAATCCTCCTCCAACCTTTGCCACTGAGATGCGAAGACTGAGAAAACAGCAAAGCAGGTGGTCTTCGCACTATCTTTCCCTTTCTTAAGAGGAAAATGGTGAAGAAGCAAACACTTTCTCCACGCAAACCGAGTCAAATCACACTCCCCAATCCGCCCTCGTAAAGTCCGAAATCCAAACTGCGAAAGTCGAATGCCAAAGTCCTCTTCAACTCAGCCGAAGTATAAGGCCAATGTCCGTGCTACGAACCCAAAGGAAAATGCTGAGTGCCCCGAATGCAATGATAGCGCAATCGGATAGCCGACGGTTTCATAACACGAGGGAGCCAGGTTCAACTTCAACCATGGGAAGCGTTCTTTTCTTGAGGCACACACTACTCCCCACGCCTGCTCGTCAGCTCCTAGCCTCCTCGCCAGCTTCCCTCACACCTCGTGGCCTTCGCATTTTCCTCCTCTCCACTTTTCTGTGCTATCGTTTTGGGTGACGCCAGGCAGCGGTGGAACTCAAGCTTAAAGGAGCACTGACACCAATTTTCAGCGTTAATATTATTGCACAGTTCGCTTCCTTCACTCAACAGAATACCATGGGTGAAATATGAGCGGCCTGCGACGCGAAGAACATAGTTCAATTGGATCTCATTTATCACGCCGACTGAGCAGCGCGCGGAGTGGCACTCAGCAAATGGACATCAGCGTGACATCACCCCGTGAGAGCCAAAAGAAGTGACGCGACAGCGCTCGTCAAAAATTTGTGACGTCACTTCATGCACGTGGCCCCACGAGCGGCGAGCGGGCGCAACACCTTCTCAAGCGGGCACCGGTGACGTCCGCACAAAGCGGTGAGGTCATGCCGGGAGTCTGTCATATGCGCTGTTCGGGATGAAAGCGCAGGAATTTGAAACAAACGATTTTCAGGCCGTTCAATGTAATTAACTATCGCGCGCTGAAGTATTTGAAGTGCTGTTTCAGCTTCGCCAGGCCATTAAGCATCGATAAAAGCAATAAAAGTAACAAAATTTTCGCGTCAGTGCTCCTTTAAACAGTTCTGCTTTCAAAAATGTCAAGTCCTCCAACTCCCCTCCATTTTGCAAGGGCAGCCCAAGAACGCAGGTTCAATCACGGCTGCAGGGGCTGCTTTTCAGAAACAGGCGAAAAGCGAAAATGGCAGTGCATAGAGATTTCAGCGCACGTCAAGGATTCCCAGGTGGTGGAAATTAATCCGGAGGAGCCTTCGACTTTGGTATGCTTCATAGTCCAGGGGAGGCGTTGGTGCGTTAGGGGGGCACATGGGTCTTTGATCAAAAAGGTTTATTTTTACAGTTACGATGATTAAAATTGGAGTACGCCTGTAGATTCTCATTCTGATTGTCGATATATAAAATTGTTTTTCTGTAAAACGACTACATCCAAGTTTATTTGGACTTTTATATTTGATTCCTTGACAGCTTTCGTAAAAAAAAAAAATTACACCATCTTCCCACGTGGGGAACCCTGAGGGGATGCAAAGCCGTGGAGTAGTAGCGTGTTAATTGGTTGTTAGAGTAAAGACACGTGTAGTAGCGTATTAAATGTCTTCTTTATTTATCGAGTAGTGGGGAACATTTTGCGGCTTCTCGTTCTCGAAGCGAGGAATTTGCTGTTCGACGCTGGCGTTTCGAAGCGTTGTCACATTGCCGAACGCCATCTGGATCAGCTACTCGCCGCTGCCGTTTCAAAGCGGCTTCTCGCTCTCGAAGCGAGGAATCCGCTGCTCGATGCTGCCGTTTACGTTCGGCGTCGCGAGCTCTCCTCTGTGCAGCCTTGTTTTCGGAGGTGCTCGCGGTTCTGACAGTGTGCTGGCTGGCGCTAGTTGAAGGTGTGCCAGCCAGTTCGCTGACGGAATCGTTCGCGTCCATTTGTAGTCATCGGACGGCGAAGTACCGAAGAAGCAACTGAGCGGAGCACGGACCGGGTTTATTTGCAGAGCAGAGGGAGTGGAGAGGAGCAGCGCGCATGCGAATGATTGGACAGCTGGTGTGGAGAGGGGAGGGGAGGAGCAGTGTGTAGTGAACAGGTGGTGTGGAGAGGAGGAGCAGCGCGCGCTAGCGCACAGGTAGTGTGGAGAGGAGGAGAGGTGCAGACGCCGGACACGGGCGGAGGGTTGACTAAGAGATGCTTTGCATCCAAAAACTGCCAGGGAGATGCAGGTGAACAAGGTACCAGTGAACTGTGCTCACACCAAGGAGTGCAATAAGACTATAACAGTATCATTCCACCTAGTCTGTAGCAGAAGTTTCGACCATTTAAAGTTTGGGCTTGGAAGGTGGGAACCAGAAGAACCAGTTTTGCCTTCCAAGCCCAAACTTCGAACGGTCGTAACTTCTGCTACAGACCAGATGGAGTGATACTGTTATAGTCTCACTGCACTCCTTGGTGTGTGCACAGTTCACTGGTACCTTGTTCACCTGCATCTCTCCGGCAGTTTTTTTTTAATGAAAGCTGTTGAAAAATCAAATATAAAGATCCGAATAAATTTGTCCATAGTCACTTTACACAAAAACAAATTTTATGCCTACAATTAGAAATGTAAAACTACAAACGTCCTCCAACTTTTACCACCGTAACTGTAAAAATAAACACTTTGATCAAAGACTGATGTGCCCCATTGATCCGGCGGAGCCCTCCGCTACGGTGCACTCCATAGCCAAGGTGTGGCCTTGGTGCGTTAGACACCCCAATCTAACTCAAGTCTGACCCAACTCACGCGTGGCAGTGGTGTGGTCTTCTCGCTTGGGGGGAGGGGGATGAGGGGGAGGGGTCCGCTCAGTGGGCCGGCCCGCGGCCATCGCTCTTGATCCGCTTGCGCTTGCTCCGGCGCGTCTCCTCCGGATGGCCGCTCGTGCCATCAGGGGAAGTGGCCGCAGCAGCTTTCTTCTGGGCCCGCCTCGACAGGCCACGGCACGTCCTGCAAGGGGCAACGCTCTTATTAGAGGCCGCGCCAACCATCACAACAAAAGCCACGCTAGTTTTCCCCGTGTGATCTTATCAATATTGATTTCCACCTATTTCATGGTTATCATTGACATCTTGTTTGTTCACGGACAGGTGAAAGATTAATTTCTTGCGTGACATTACGTACCCAAAGTTTCTATAAAGAGATAAAGCTGCTGGAGCCCACACAGCGAAATTGTGGCCCAAACGCCATGACAGAAAAGCAGGTCTGCCCATATTGGTGGATTACAGTGGCCACGATTTAGATGTGCCATCCGCGTGCATTTGCTCTTGGCAACTGTTTATAAATAACGCAGAAAATGCAGAAAGAACGGCAAACGAGATGTCGCAGCGCTGTCTGCCATGCTTTTGTGAACGTCACAAATTGCACAGGTGATTGGTGCAACCTGTACAAACAGTTCTTCCACCTATAGAGCCCAAAAACTCCTCGGCAAATTTTTTCAAGATGACAGGTAAATTGACAGCTCTAACGGCAGTTTTAAAATGCTGCTCTCAATTTATTCAGTTGCACGTTTGATTTATCGCTACGAGGGATGCCCTTTACACGTTCCATTTTCACAATTTCATGTTTCACCTGCGTGATCTTGCAAATGCTCAAAGGAGTTCATGTTCTGTCAAGAACAGTACGCCTTGCTTTCGAAACGGCAGGTCTCATGGTGGCAAACAATCTGTTGGTACCGTAGCTCCGCTATTCAATTTCGCAGCTACATCATAAAGCAGCAGGAAAAATCGCCAGAGGCAACACAACTATCCACCTGTGTGGTGAACTTAGTTTCAGGTTTCTGGTAGAGTGTTTCAATTTAAATAATTTGTGAACAGTTATTTGCTACTGGATTAACTCTTTCGTTACCACGGGAAAATTGACCGATTTTTAGGGGCCCAAGAAAACATTTTTTTTTTGCTAAAGAAATTGGTTAGGTAACTAATTACAGGAACGCAAAATGCAGATTATTTTTCCCATAACACCAGTTTTTAAAATGTTTTCATATATCATAGTTGCCAAAAAATGTCAAAATCAAAATTTTTGTCAAAATGTCGAAAAAAAATGATAAAAAGGAGTTGTGTATAACAAACCACCGGTAGAAAAAAATTAGAATATACATTTTTTAGGGAAACATCTCAAAAACACGCCCGAGAAAAAATGTCGACGTGCGCGGAACAGGTTTTCAGTTATAAAAAAAAATGTTAGCACGGCTGGTGCTCATGTCATGCGGTGAAGCCCAACCTCCAATTCAAAATGTGCAATTTCGGGTGGTTCGATGGGAGAAATCCGGCGGTTTCACATTATCGGAGGCGCAACTTTGCTCCCACATAACGTAAAAACATCTTGTCACTGACTGACTGCATTTACAGCCAGCACAATATTTGTGACAAGCACGCGATGCGGAAAAACATGCATGAAGTTGGAAACGGAACTCCGTGTTTGATGCTTGTTGACGTTCACGGTCAGTTATCTCTCAAAACATAAAGTTGAGCTTTATTATCATCTTCTGACTCCCAATTTTAGCCTTGCTCGCAGGAATGAGGTGCGATACGCTAGAATTGTGCCCCGCAAACTTTGGCCAAGTAGCTGTTGCGCGATAAAAAAGATAAGCACAATAAGCCATCTCCATTGCAGCGCCACCTAACATTTTTGAAATGAAACAGTACAAAAAATTATCGGAGACTTCATCCGAATAGACAGTTCAACTAAGCAGCAACACTAGACCCCTGGAGATACCCCCGTATGAAAATGAAACTGGAAGGCGAAGAGCTGGCAGTGTGTAAGGCCGGTTTGAAGCACTGTCCTCGTTGGAACAAATATCTGGCGACTGGGTGTGATCTTTTGACTTGCATCTGAAGTTCTTATCGCAGAAATCGGGATAGGGTTGAGTTAAATCAGGAACAGCATGTTTTGTTCGAGGATCAGCCGCGGACGCTCAAAGCGCCACGGCAGGTAGCCTTAAGTCGGGTAACTAAATATAAATTTTGCGATGCAGAAACGAAACCGAAACTGTTGTAAACTGTTCGCGAATGGTTCTGGGGTAAGTAGAACTACCACACAACTTAGAACAATGTGTGCAAAGGCAATAAAACTGCCTAAAATCATGAAGTAGCTTTGCAAACAGGCACTGCTTGACATTTGCAGCCGATTTCTGGGATTATAACTGTCAGAGTGCAAACCTGACGATAGAAAATCGTTTACTGGTTCATCATTCATGCCCTGATAACAAAAAACACTCTTCGTTGGTAGCAGTGATGCGTGATGACCACGCCCCTTTTCCACACACGGGTGATTCAAACACGTGTCATAAAATCACGTTTTTGGTGCGAAAACGAAAAAAACAAACAAGACTGGTTTTGAAAGGCCATTTTCTGATCTAACCCCAAACACCTTTACTTGTTCGAGCAACGCCTGGAACGCTATGAAAAGGCGGTCAAAAAGTATCGTTCAAATTGAACGATTTTGAATAGGCGCGGTAACAAAAGAGTTAAGGGGGAACACTGGTCTTGAGGACTGAAATTTTGCCTAAAAAATCACTTTCCTGTATTAATTTTATATGCAGCCTATAGGTCCGCAAAAAAATGTACCTGCAAAATGTTACAGCTGCTGCCCTTTGAATTCAGTTAAAGGACCATTTTCACCTATGTTTCCAAACTGCACTTAGAACCAATTTTTCTCTCACGAGGTCAACTGGCGGGTACAATATCTCGGGATGTGCTGGTCAGATTTGTATCATTTTTGCTTCATTTGAAAGCTTATGAACTGAACAGTGCAATAAAACCACAAAAACAAAATTGTTTTTCGCTAGCATAAAATTTTATGCTCTTTGTTTTGCGAAAACATTGGTGCTTGACGACCTGGCATTTAACAAGTTTACAACATTTTCAGAAACAATGCTAAAATTAATGCTGTGGTATAGTTGCACTCCCTGGTCCTACAGCACAAAGGGATGAAAAGTGTGAGTACTGCATAACTAATTAACGAAAAAAGTACCCGAAACAAAGTGGCATAACATGTTTGACAACTCGAAACTTGCACCACGTAGATAAAAACTGACTGCATATTTGTGCTCAGGATAATAAAGTGCACTTACTTAGTTTACTTAGTAAATCTCAAGAGCATAGGTTAAAAAATAAAAATATTCTCAAGATTAGTGTGCCCCCTTAAACTTTAAAGGGAAGGTGAAGCGGTTTTAGAATTAAAAGAAAAGTTGCCTAGCAGCAAGTACACATTGAATAGTTCATGTGTACGAAATATTTTCGCAATACATGCAATAGAAGCGGCGCAATGAGCAAACAAAAGTGGCCCGATGCCCCGCCCCCATCTCGCCGCGCGATGCCGGAAGACCGAAGAGCGCGGGCGAAAACCGGCTGAAAAACGTCATACCTGGACTTCCGGCCAGATCTGCCGCCTCGGCCATGCTCTTTTCGCCGTGTTTCCTTGTGAATGATACTTGTTGTTGTTGTGGTTGATAGCACTCATTTGTACAATTTTCGTGTTCAAAAAGTATGCACGAACGCCAAACGAGGCATACGTTATCATGTCGTATTCCTAAGCAGAATAATGCCACGCCGGGATGCTTGATAACATACGGAAGCGACAGCCGAGGTGGCTGTGCTTGATGTCAGAGAATATACTACACTACGTTAAATACTTTGTAAACCGCTCCAATGCGGTTTTTTTTTTTTAATGCGACGGACGTTAATGTTCACATTAGATTCTAGATTTAGGAAGGATGGGGGATACTGCTGTACCTTAGAGTGTTTCGTTCCATTCCAGAAACCAAGTCACATTTGCTCAAGAAATACTTGTTTCGTTAAACGCGTCGGTTTTCTTTCCCTATGGGCTCAGGACAGTGTTCAAAAAAACAATTTTTTGGCGATACTAAAACAAGGGGCCAATCCTGATAGAAGTTCTCTCCCGGCTAAGAGCAAACAGTATTCCTACAAAGTAAAAGAACCAAGACAACCAGATTACTTATTTTGCAAGTATACATGTCACGAAGTGATGTTTGTCTGGAATTTAAAAAAAACACCACTCCGAACCACCACCGTGCCATAATTTGTGTTGACTGCGGGGGCCTAATTTTTTGCCCAAGATTCCGTGTGGCTGCATATTATAACCTGGCAAGCACTTGTTGTCACTGAACCTCAAGTGTGCTCCAGTGACAGTCGGTGATATATATAATGATGATACTAAAAAAATTAGGAGCGAAGAGTAAATATACGGCCTCTGTCCGACTAGCGCGGTAAATGCTTAAATCTAGAAATGCTGAAACAGGTCAACGATTCATTATCACAAACGTTTGGTGATTGTTACCTAAAGTAACGTAACTACAACGTAACTGCCTTGTCCGACTGGTCTGTTAATTATAACGAGGTGGCCGTAATATTGTAGCAGAATGCGCAACGCACAAGCCAAAATCAAGCCCTACTACAGCCAATAATGCTGAGCAAGCACTAGTATGCTGCAGTGTTTTTAGAATAAATGCATGTGAAGCAGTAAGACGCCACTCATCGAAGTGCAGCTAGCAATCGCGGAGGCCCCGTAGCGCCGCTGCCGAAATGGCGCGCGCGTGTAGGTCTGTGTACGGGGATGAGTAACGGGGCTGGGGTGGGCGACAACGAACAAAGGAAATTCAGAAGCAGAGTCTGCTTGTTGGTTTATGCGTGTACGAGATGGCAAGATGCGTCTCGCATATACGTTTACAGCTTATGAACGCTATTTTTTCGCGCAGTGCACGTACGTGCTTTTCGCTGGTAGATTGTTTATAAAACGCCCATTAATCTTCGGCATAAATGGTTTTGTGCATAATAAGAAACAGTTCAGGCAGTACCTAGTATTAACATAAGGTATAAAATCCCCCTATTCTGGTTGCCTAATTCAAAAATATTTTGATGGAACCCACTAGTCGACGTCACAGTCACTGCTTTGGGGTTCTCTGTCGTGTAAAGCAAATTTAAGCTCCAAGATAATTGAACCAACAGCACGGGAAATTATAGAACAAACTTCCAGTCATGTGCGAAAATTAAACTGCAAGCTAAATTGCCGCAAAGGCAACCGTGCGATCGTTCGCAATGCTTCCGACAACCCGCGCGGCCGAAGGGTGTCCCCCTTTGACGTCATGACGGGCGCAACCAATCAGGGGCGTCAAAAGACGAAAAGCACCCGCCGCGGTGGCTCAGTGGCTAAGGCGTTGCGCTGCTGAGCACGAGGTCGCGGGTTCGATTCCCGGCCGCGGCGGCCGCTTTTCTGATGGAGGCGAAAAGCAAAAACGCCCGTGTGTACGAGATTTCGGCGCACGATAAAGATCCCCAGGTGGTCAAAATTAATCCGGAGCCCTCCACTACGGCGCGCCTCATCGCCTGCGTTGCGTCGGCGCGTTAAACCCCACAATCAATCAATCAAAAGACGAAAAGCGCGCGTCTTTCAAACGGGGCCGCGCTTTTTGCAAGATAAATGCCACTTGGACTCATGTACGATGAATTTCAATGTGATATTCGGAATCAGCGCGCAAGAAACTATAGAACTGTTAATCTAACTCAATTTTTATGGAAAGCGCTTCAGCTTCCCTTTAAGCGCACTTTTACTATTTGAAACATTCAACCTTTTTTTTTTCTCGCGAATATTTGAAAATACTCATAATTTCAATAACAAAAATATGACATTGTTTCTGCTTCCAAAGCATGCATGTTGCTGAACACTTTTTTTTTTACTTTCTTGCACAATGTCATAGCTTTGCAAAGGAAGCTTAGCATGTATGAATTACCCATAAAAAGAGGGAGCTTAATTTTCTGAAGTGGCAAGAGAGATTGAACAAGTAGTTACTTTTAGGCTATTCTGTCACAAGCAACAGTCACTATAATGCGTAGCAAGCAGCCCTTGTTTCCGCATCTGGAAGGCCTGCCCCACCATTCAAAGCTACTTCCTGTACTCCCAAACAGTATTCGGCAATTCGCGTCTGTTGCTGACTGTCTGCAACGCTTTTCATTCCATCGTTTCACCACCTTGGCTTAGCATTTTTTTTCTCTTGTTGCTATCCATGGATCTGCCACGTTTCTTTGTGAGACATGTCTCAACTCTGCCATATATAGGGTGTAGGCACTGGCTTCTCAACCACACGGCGACGCTATCAGTGCAGCGCCGCGGACACCATTTGTACGGTTGCATGCCGTAGCACAGACAGCTGAATCGCACTGTCCAAGCAAAATGTGGTATGTGCCGTGGTGTGGGCAAGTTCATTTGTGTGGGCGGTGTTCTTGTTGAGTGTTTCGTGGGTTTGTAAATGTCTTGTCCAAAGGAGTAGCTAGCGACGCTTTTGCTTCGGAATGGCGGACTGCACTGTTTACACTTAATACAACCGAACTTGAAACATGCTGCATGACCAGAAGGCAGTTTGACTGTAGCAATGAATTCAGAAAGGTACCAGTGATGGGGCCAATCAGTGCTGAATCTGTGGCACTGCAGGGGAGGTCAGGGTGGCATCAAAGCTTTCATCCCGCGCCTCGTAACATGCTTGAGGCTTTACGTAATGCTTTAAATTTTCACTATTTAGGCCCCCAAGCCTTATTTTATGGGTGAAGCGAACCCAACTCAGCACCCAGCCTTAGCTCATATGAGGGCTTTGGAGGTGAACGCACCGAACAAGGCTACTCGTTCGGTAATTGTGGGCTTCCAACGATTTCGTCGCGCTAGACTGCTCCATAAGCTTGTCCCGTTTCTAATTTGTGCTTCATAAAAAAAAAAAAAAAAAAAAAAAAACACCAAGGTCAGTGGAATTATTCGCGTCCAAGTCAGCGGGCCGCCGCCGCCGCCCCTAACTCTAAGCACATACCACAGCTCACGATCGTTTCCACCCAGACCCTTTTCTCAGGTTGAGAACGGTCACTCTCTCAAGCTCAGGTTGAGGATGGTCACGAGTTAAACACATAAGGACACTGTTGCCAATGTTGTTCGCTACAGCACCTCACTGTTTCTCACACCCCACTAAAAAGTGTGCTGCAGACCTGGGTGGCGCGGAAACACCGGCGTTCTGTCTCGCACGCCATCAAAACATAAAACACGTTGCAGGCCTCGGTGGCAAAGTTTGGTAACTCCAGACACAGTCGTTTGAGGCAACTTGAAAAACGAGCAAAATGAGCGCACTGAGCTAACGCGAAGTGAACTTGGTCAACGCTATCCACGCGCAGCCAGTTCATAGACCCTACACGCGTCACACATTTTATGTGGAACTGCAAACAATTAAACTAAAAATAAAACAAGTATTATGTACTAACCCCCCCCCCCCTTCAACAAAGTGTCACATTACCACAAGTGCAATGTGAAGTCAAAACCGCGAGAAAATGCTCCCTCAAAGGCATACATGTTTGCACAACATGAGTTTGGAGCTTTCATTGCCTGAACAATTTTTTTTTGTCCGACAACCAACCGCGAAAAGGAGGTAATTCGTCAAAAACAGCCCAACGTTATGTGCAGTGCTGTAAAACAACTTTACACAAAGTGCTGGCAAGGTTCAAGACGCAGTCGCACCCAAGCACTGCCCCCTCGTGTTCCGAACCCAAGCAATGAAATGTCAAAATGCTTAGTAGGCAAACTGGTAATGAAGAGAGCCTATTCATGCATGGCTCAATATGATGCCCTCTTAACGAAGCTCCTCCGGTTAAATATCTTCCAACCTTTAAGCGCACCTTTAGCACTCTGCTACCAAGGTTTGGAATTCTACCAAAGCGCTGAGGCCAATACCAATTATGCTGTGGCTTGTCCATCAACAGTATAACCCATCTCCATTTGAAGTGACGCATGTAGACTCTACATTTGACGTCAGCTTAAGCTAAAACCTTTAAGTAGAGTATAGCAGTTCGATCTCCGAAATCACGCAATTTCCGGGGTAGGCCACTTCTCGGGTGATTTCACCCGAGATAATAAACGCGCGGTTAGCTAAACTTATGCAAAAAGAGCTGAACCTCCTCGTACGCGCGATTAGATGGCAACTGGGTCGATCGCTATCGCAGCATTTTGCAATCAAAATTTTCAATGACCGATCGGCTCAGTGAATCACTGAATCGAACCCCCCTAACACACAGCCTCCCGTAACAAAGGACGCTATGCCCAACAACAAAACTTCCGCACCATGTTAGGCTACGCGAAACACAACAAGCTGCAAGCCAAACACCGCAGAACGTCAACAACCACAACAGGTAATCGAGGTAACACACGGTTTCACCGAGGCACACGGTTTCACCGAGGCAACTTTCGCACTGCTGACACGAAACACGCTGCTCATTGTAATGGAAGAAAAAAAGGACAGTTTCAAACCTTTCGTGTTGGGGTACTTCCCAACTCCACATCTCCTCGCCGCACCGCTTGCGCTCGCACTTCACCACACCGACGATGGTCATGAGCTGCTTGGTCACATCCGGGATGTCAGGCCTGCAAGAGAAACAAACGCCGGCCGTCTCAGCGTTGGCATCGAACGACCCTAAAAACCATTCCGACCTTGCGATCACTACTTCCTCCAGACAACTAACAGCAAACCTCGAGAAGACAGAGTGAAAAAGAGTGAAGAAACATTACCGATATTCCGGGAACGCGTTCTTGGCCTTGCAGATCGGGCAACTGCGAAGCGTTGGTTTCAGCAAGTGATCCACCGGATCGTAGAGGCACGCCGAGCAGATGAAGTGCTGACACAAGCCGAAAACCACGTTCTGGCTCGGACACAGGCAGACAGGGCACCCAAATCTGAAACGAAGCGTCGGCAGGGTCTTGGAAAAGCGTTCAACGTTAAACAATAACAAACAATCGCAGCTCGGCATCGCCGTCGTAGCCTACTCACGTCGCGTCGTAGTCGGTGCGCTCCATGATACCGGTAGACAGGAAGGCCGGCTGTGGTAGTACGCTGCTGCCTTCCTCGTTAACACTAAAGAGCCACCGCACGCTCTGTCTTCGACCGGTTCGGTTAAATCGGCCGTGTCACAGCCCAGCGCGTGAACGCCGGTTCCGTCTGGCCTAGCGTCCGAGCTCGAGCGTAGCCCGAACAATCAACGGTTACCGCGAACGCATCCTATTGGTCGATTTACACTCACGTGACTTCACGTGAATGAATTCGGCGAAGTAACCGGGATCTTCTTCGACGACGAAAAAATATGCTCTTGTAATTCAAAGAGCTGCAAGACGTTTATACAAAATATTCCGCAAGGTACGACGTTTTATGCACAGACAAAAAAGAAGATACGCTAGGCGGCGGCACCTGCAATTTGATCACGGCCACAGGCGGTTTCGGTTTCGATTTCAACTAAATAGCAGAAGTTAATTAACGGTCTCGAATCGCTATACGTTACTTTTAAACCAATTTACTGCGTAAACGACGTAAATAGCAATAAAAACGAAATTCTCGTACCGGTAAAAAAAAAAGAATCAGCCCGTTTTGGATGCAGAAATATCTTTATTTCGTACCGTGGTGTCATCCAAGAGGGACGCACGCCAACCAGACCAATGATGCAGTTGCCTCTACTCTTGCGAAGCATGTTGTGTGGGTAGTAGTCACGTCAAAACACCACCAATGTCCCGGGAAGTGCAGCATTTCACGCGCGCGCACACACACACACACAGATGCACACATAAGGGCACACATTGCATAAGCGCTACACAGCGTTTTGAACATATTCTGCCTAAGCAAAGAAAACTACGATTTGCATGTTTTACAGTGCAGTTTATCGAGGCTCCGCCAGTGCCAAAACAACAAAGCACATCACCACGTATTATTCACCCGCCACTGAGGGACACTACACGTGTATCTCAAGTGTAGGTGGCGCTACAATGTTTAAAGTCGACTGGGGCAAAAAGGGGGGTGGGGGGGGGGGGGGGGGAGGGAGTGTGAAAAAATTACTGAGGGCTGCTCTTCACAATTTTTCTGGAAGAGCGTCCCTCAGCCGAAAAAGAAACAAAAATTGTGACTGTGAATGCGGCAGTAGGGAAATGGCCATGACTTAGCGATGCAAATATGCCTGCGCGATAGGAGATACATGATAAGGATGAAATGTACAGCAACAGTAAAAGCAAAGTGTAATAAAGTGACGCAATTTTCACAAATGTATACATTATATGCGTGCCTCGAGAGAACAACTGCGCCTGCAGGTGATAGATTTTTGCGCCAAAAATATTTCCTGGTGCAAACACTCCCAGTGCGAGATTCTTCCTGCGAGTCACCGGAATGTGTTTTAAAAGGCTAAGAGTACAAACTCCTCTATACTCTGTAGCAGCGTACACAAAGATGCAGTAACGTGACCCTCCTTTTTGGGGAGAAATTGGCTGCGACCGGCGCCAATCGTGGTTACAATTACCAGCAACTTGCCCTCACAGTCGCACACGAGACGTCACCGACACTGACGATAATTTTGACCCACAAACTTACTATCATTTGTATTTGCGTTCCTTTCAAGGCTTGCGAGAGCAGCAGTGAACCCATTGAGTCAAACAGACCCTACGCAAGAACACACAAGCAACTTTGAAGATAACCTCGTGAAGATAACCTGAAGATAAACCTGGCAAACAGTCAGTAGGTCTTCAGGAGCCTAAGTATGCTAGAAAATGTTTTCCGCACAAGATTTACACTTATGAGGTGCTTTTCTTTGTGTGCGTGAAGGAGGACTTTTTAAATTTCTTACCGAAAGAGACACTTGCTGTTTTCGTATCCCTTCGATTCGTTGTTGCGACACTTCCGATTGCAATGAAACATCTTCCAAGCTGATTTTCAGCACAAGCAATGCCGTTTTTAAACAATCAAAGTGGATACTGAACGACGATACTGGAGCCCACATGACTTCGACCTGCTTTTCTCAAAGGTGCATAGACGTCCGTATTGCGCGTCTGTGGTGACAGTTTCCACTATACCGCCGTGTGGAAGTTAATGAAACACCTCAACACCTTGACACCAGCCTTCGTCAACGTTTCGACTGCAGTGACTTGCTCTCTAACAAAACAATGTTACGAAGAAAGAAGTAGCCATTCTTTAGCACTACACCAGTGTCAGTCGTGTTCTTTCGACCAGCCAAAAACAAGCAATTTTCTCCCTAAAAAAAGAAAACGTCTAGTAGGTACCACGCCTCTCGACTCCAACTTTGGTGCAAATTTGTGCAAGTGAAGTGCATCCGTGCGAAACTTGCAGCATTCGGTTTTCAAGGAATAGCACTACTGTCAATGTTACATTCAGCCCAAGCTTCTGGCCCGTGCGAAAGCAAGCTAGGCCGCTTTCTTTTGTTGTTTTTGTTGCGAGAAATCTCCAATTACTACTAATAAGAGAGAGAGAGAGAGAGAGAGAGAGAGAGAGAGAGAGAGAGAGAGAGAGAGAGAGAGAGAGAGAGAGAGAGAGAGAGAGAGAGAGAGAAAAGAAAAACGCAAAATAGTAGGGTGCCAAATCTCGCTCATAAAAACTGAACAAGGCTTAGCGAGCCATTGAATATCCACTATCAGTGCCACTTAGTCAGAAGAATGCTTCCACACAAGTCCACATCCCAAAATGAAAAAAAAAGAAAGCTAACAGTTCGAAAAAACAATAAATAAAGCGTGTTAGCTCTGCTTTTTCCAGAAGCTGACCACCATGTCGTGCCATTTATTATTTACATTCATACCACCAGTGGTAAAAGAACAAAGCTACAACAGGAAATAAAAGCACAGCAAAATGGTACAAACGGCAAAATTCATTTAGTGACGATGTTACGAAAAGAGAAAATTATAATAAATGCCACCGTATAGATTTCAACGCACAGGTTTAACATATGAAAGCGCAAGGAGATGGTAAAAAGGCACTTAAAAAGATCTTTGCTTCAGTGAGCGCACGCAAGCATACTTACTAAATAAAAGTAAAAGTTACGTTCCAATACCCAGTGCTACACTGAGCTTATTTGCAAGTAAAAACGATCGGCGAACATGACAAAAAAAAAAGTGAAACTTAAAAGCAGCCGATTCTTGTTAATTCTATAAAAATTATACGTCCAGTGACAATACAAAGCTACGCATCTATACACCCAGCAACAAGACAAAGCTACGTAATTCAATATCAGGTAGCTCAATTTCTCGCTTTGACCTAATCCTAGCCAAGCCAGTGCCACTGATATCAGGAATAGATTAGACACAGTTGAACAAGGCAGTGTAGTAATGCACCAGTTAATCTGTCAACGGCATAGCTTGTGCGTTCTGCCAAGCACAACCACCTTCTAGACACAGAAAACTGCTTAAAGGTGTGAATAAATTGCACCATTCACAGATACTAGCTATTAGACGGTACAAAAGAAAAAGAGGGGAGGGGCAAAGTTTGGACATGAAAAGCTAGAACAAACTTAACGTCTCACCTTTTCTTATTTGCTCCCTCCCCAAGATTTTGCATCGCTCACTATTTTGCACCGAGAATGTACAACAGAGAGATCTTAAAGCTGGGAAGATAGAGGTGTGGGAACGTTCAGCTAAGCGAGACAAAACGGATTTCATCTGCCCGAGTTGCCTGATAGCAAGTTAAAGCCGTCTTCCCATCACGTTCTTAATTCAACCTCCCCATCTTAATGCAAATTAGCACTTACCCACCAACGAAGGGACTCAGTTCCCAGCGCCTAAATTCTCTCGTCGTACCGTACCACAAACATCTAAACGCACCTGCAAATAGTCAGGGAATGCAATTTCACAAAAGTCGCCCTCTGCTGGCAGCGACTTCAAACGAACACCACGGGGCGCTCGTTTCTATGAATGCCAGTAAAGAAACAAGCAGTGCTCTTACAAAAAAACACCGACAAAACCGAGAAACTGCAAAAGAAACACAACTCCAAACTTTGCACAAAACTAAACGGGAATACACAATCACCCACAATGCAGCGATGCTACGCGAACACTTGTAATTGATGGGAATGAGGAGGCAAGGTGGGGGGGGGGGAGTCGATGTTGAAAAAACTTGCATCTATCTACGCGCACTACTGTCTTCTTTGCAGGCAGGCGGGGTCCCGGGAGGGGGGGAGGGGTCAGTCAATCACAAGCTGCACTTCTTCCCACTTCTCGCACGAGGGGGGTGTTGATGAGTTCGAATACGCAGGCCGTGAAGCTGGTATACAGGTATTCTGCACAGAGACGTATCAAGCGCGTGGACCACTGGGGGGAGGGATGTGCTAACACAGTCATGGGGAGGGGGATCTTGCACGAAAGGAATGCGAAGAGTAGGAGCAAATAAAAAAAGGGAACGGTTGGAGGGAGTATCCGCGACGACAACGACGAGGCTTCTTCTACGCACAGGCTTGCACGCGCACTCACACACACACGCACATCTTCGCTCCCGCTCCACGGGCGGCGGAGGCACTCAGTCGTCTGAATCCCCCACGACGCACGACGCCGCGGCGCCGCGTTTCCGCTTGGTGGGTGTCTCTTTCTTGCGTTTCTTGCTGCTCTTGTCATCGTTGCTGTCGTCATCGTCCTTCCACTCGTATTCGTCGCCTGAGGGACCCCCGCCTTCCTCGTCTGACGACCCTTTGGCCTTGCCCTGCGGCTTTGCTGAAGGACAGAAGAAATTGAAAGAAGGAGACCAATTTTCCTTCAAAGGAATCGGTGCGCAAGCGGCGTGCTCCGTCAATGAGCCCCAGAGATGAGCAGTGGCCGTTTAGTGTAGCTCGGAGTGCACTCAGGGCACCCTGAGTGTGCTTGAGTGCCTTAGCCCACTGTGGCATTCAACCACATGTTCTCAATGCCAAAAATTCCTCAAGGCCCCTTAGCCTGATTACGTGCATTGAAGGTGAAGGCCTGGTGATACAGCCAAACCCCGCTACAATGATCTCCGCTTCAACGAAATTTCCACTGCAACGAAATATTTCCAATTCCCCGTCAGTTAGGAATAGAAGTAAATGCAACAAAATTCCTCGCCCCAACGAACCATTTGTCTGGCTTGCTTTCGCTTCAGTGAAATTTTCACTCACTGAGGCTGGGTTTGAACATTTTTTTACAATAGAATAAGCATAACACCAGCTATCTGTGACTTTTTATTCATTCAGGACGCTTATTTCCCCCGAAAACATGCGAAGAGCGCCCGCACCGCCACCCAAAGCAAAAACAAAGTGGACGCCATTGTTTGCTGGTGATGACAATGTGGCTGGCCGTCTTTACACGAGGTGCAGGCCCGGTTCGCCGAGCTGGAGCTTGAAATCGCGCGAATGTGCTCTGCTGCTGGCAATGTTACCATGCATTATGAGCAGCTGCCCTTATAGTTTTCCTTCTACAATTCTTCAAAGTCAAAAGCAAAAATAATGTTTCGTGTTAAGTCTTGAACCTCCGTCATCCTATCTTAGTCGCGAGCGCGCGGTAGTGTTAAATGCAAGCGTGCATGGCTTGCCTTGCCTGCCAAGGTCAGTTGCTGCCATTCCCAGTCGGAGGATAAAATAACCGCCCTGCTCCTGCCACAAGCGAAAGGGTAGCTTCCGATGGCCTAGCAGCTATCTGCAAGTAATAAGCTCGGTGGACACACCTTGTTGCACAGCAGTACGTTTAGCCAAGCCTGCATTTCTTGACCCCTCCCCCGCCTCTGTAATGCAGGTAAAAAACAGATAACCATTGGTATGTTTGTTATCCGAATAAGCACAACGTTATTGCGCATCACTCCTTTTTCTAAACATTGTATTATGGTGCCAATGATGCGGAAATATACGGGGCCATTTTTCTTGCCCTTCCGTGGTCTGTTGGGGCAGATTTCGGTTTTCAACGAAATTTTTCGTGTCCCGTCAATTTCGTTGTAGCGAGATTCGACTGTAGCTGAATAAGCACCGAATGAAAGGTACCTTGTGAATTGCACCGTTTACGCCACAGAAGTAATTCCTCACACTCGCACTACGAAAGCCCGAACTGCCATTGAAACTCCACAACAACAACACGTGTAAAACATAAGCCCTTTACCTTTCTTGGCCGCCTGTTTTGGAGACTCCTTCTTTTTACTGGGCGCTGGGTGCCTGAAGTTTTTCAAGTGCTGGGCATTTTTCCTGCAAAGCCGAAAAAAATGTGAAATGCACAACTGACCGCATTGTCGAGCTTTGCTTTTGAGCCCACCAGAGAGCCAAGCCTGGACATCATACCTGCCAGGTTTGCCGGGATGGCATTAGGGAGATTTGAACGTGGGGGGGGGGGCGCAGGGGGGCAGGTTGTAGCAACAACAGAATTGGTACCTTTACACACATTTTTTGTATTTACTTACAACATAGCAGGAAATGAACTGTTTCTTCGTCTAAACTACCAACAAGCTACACCACATAAATGATCGACGTGGCTGCCGCTGCCCTTTTCAGAAAGTCCTGGAGGTCCCCCCTACAGTCTCTGACTGTGGGACCTCCTCCTGAAATCTTGTATAGCACAAATTGTTATTGTAACATAAAATGAAATAAATTCAAATTCAAATAAAAAAAATTCAAATAGTACTGCAAGCGCAATACAAAACAGCAGGAACTGAACTGTTTTGTTGTTTCATCTACAGTAACAAGCTACACCACTGGAGACTTGCTAAATCATCAGACGGCCGTCCAGAACGGCCGTGCTCGTGCGTAAATGAAAGCGGCGGCGGCGCTGCGTTTCTATACACAGTAAACTAACAAAGGGACGAACAGGTTCACCGTCTGCGCATGGCCGACTATGCTTTTATGCACTTCACTGATAACGACGCCAATTGGTGTCGGGTTGGATTGTCAGGTATACCTCCGGCGCATTGTGGCCAGACTGGGAAAAAGATTTGGCGAAAGACGGGTGCATTTTCGGAAGATTTTTGTTTCAGTTGTACAATAGAACAAAACCATGAAAATTTGGGAGTCTCCCGGAAAATTCGGAAAACCTGGCAGGTATGCTGGACATCCACTAGGGGTGGAAGGTTCAGGATTCATTGGAAACAGTAGCCAAGGTTCACAAGCACACTGCAAATTTGAGTGACACTTTTAAATAAACAAGCTGTCGCCTACCGTTTCGCAAACTGGACCCAATGTGTTCACATTTGAGAGAATTTTTTCTCAGCCTTTCTGAACACCCCTTCTACAAATGAGAGAGTTGGACAGTTTTGCTTCTGCACTTTTTAAAAATAGTCCAAAAGAAGTCCCACTACCTCGCAGCACACAATGAAGCTAGGGACTGCAAGTGCTTTTACGAATACAAGTGAATAAAAAAAAACTAAATAACACAATGCCTGCAATACTGGAGTGCCACATAATGCTCTAAATAGGGGAGTTCCAATACAGTAAAACCTCCATATAGCAACCTTCAATAGAGTGTACACCATTTATAACAAGCCCAATTAATTCCAAATTACAGGCCAATTTCATTGATATCTAGAAGCTGCAAGCTATTGGAGCACATTATCCACAAGCACATTGTTTAGTACCTCAGTGAAAACAGTGTGCTAACACAGCATCAGCACGGGTTCCGGTGCAGGATATTCTACTGTCACACAGCTACTTGAGTTCACACACGATGTTGCTTCAGAACTTAACAGAGGTCAAATTGATGCGATTTTCATTGACTACTCTAAAGAGTTCAACAAGGACTGTCACAGAAAACTTGTGCCCAAATTACAAACACTCCTTGGAAACCAAACAGCACATTGCTCTTATGATGGTTAGAGGATTATTGGCACTCAAGATCACAGTTTCTTACATTTAACAATGGGCGGTCATCACAAGTGCAAATTTCATCAGGCGTGCCACAAGGTTTGGTTCTTGGGCCATTACTGTTTATTATTTACATTAAGGACTCGTTAAAATTACTTGTGGTATGCGGACGACTGCATTTTGTATTGCAATGTCACAAATTTTCAAGATCAGTGGTGTCTGAATAATGTGTTTTCCAAGTTTTGCAAATGGAGCAGTGACTGGCAAATGGAGATTAATTTTAACAAGACGGTTGCGATGACTTTAACTAACAAAAAGCAGCCTCGTCATTTCACATACGATTACGCAGGACAACAATTAACTAATGTCGACGGGTGTAAATATCTTGGCGTCACTTACACCAGCCCTCAAATGGCACAAACACATCGACCTCATCTGTGTGAAGGCACTCCGAAAGCTTGCCTACTTAAAACACACTCTCAAAAATTCTATATACCTTGTAAAATAACTGCTTACAAAACCCTCACCCGTCCTGTAATTGAGTACGCTTCAGTAGTATGGTCACCTTACTTTAAATCTGATGTTACCAAGATTGAATCTGTTCAAAAGAAGGCATTTAGGTTTATATTCCGTTGCTACAACCACAACCTTTCCCCTACATTTCATGCTGAGCAATTCACTTCGGCCCTTATCTAACCTGCACGGGTGTGACAGGATTGCTTTGATGCACAATATGGCTCCACTTGCTTAGCCGCACCAGTTTCTTTCGTAGACTGCTTGCGGCGCACAACAAGACGCACTGATTCCTTGAAAAATGTCCCTTCAGAGCTCACTTGGATTCTTTTAAGTTTTTTTTTCCTCAAACAATTGAACAATGGAAC
This sequence comes from Haemaphysalis longicornis, assembly GCF_048455015.1. Lineage (NCBI taxonomy): Eukaryota > Metazoa > Arthropoda > Arachnida > Ixodida > Ixodidae > Haemaphysalis > Haemaphysalis longicornis. The sequence goes on from NW_027526374.1 coordinate 31,147, forward strand.
AAACTAGAGCCCGACCTCTGACGTTTGCCGGTTAAACTGTTTCTGAAAGAGTTGCCAGAACATGTTCCATGATATTATGAATTTTATGTGGTTTGTCATGTGTATATGTGTTATGTAACATTTTTGGTAGGTGTGTACATTTTACACTCTTTATAACTTGCATCTGTCGTTTATATGTATATCATGTAACTCTTTCACTCCTGCTATGTCTCTCGTTGAGACAGCAGTATTTGTGAATAAACAAATAACTGCTTATAGTGCGGCACCGGACATAATGTGGGTTTTTGGGACCACCAATTTGCCTTCCATAGAACTCAATTGCATAGGCATACCACTTATAATGCGGTTGCTCGAACCACAATACTGTTCACACTGCGTTTTTTTGGCGGGTCCGCTGATGGACCGATGCAGCTAGGGCACCGTTTTAGGGTTGCAAAAAAGAAAAAAGAAAGATAAAATCTGCCATCCCACACAGCACGCGTTCCCTGCTCTCCTCTAATTTACAGGCTCAGACACAGAAAATAAAAAAGCAAGTGACGATTAGTATACTCCCTAATGCGACCTTTGCACGCACTGCGAACTGCAGGTGCCTATCTGCTGTGTCTCAGGAAGTGATCATGTGGTTAGCAAACACGTGACAGCACGTTGTTGCAAACCGTGTTTGAACCTCCCGTGCAAATACCGCGTGGTTCAAATGAGCCACGCACGCCGTAGTAGCGTCCGGCAAAAGTATGAGGTAGGCAAAAGTGTGAGGTGTGCCTCCCTCTCACACACAGTGAGAGAGATGATGCCATAGCAGCGCGCGCCGCCCTCCCCCTCACACTTTCACCACACTTTCCTTCACCGTTTTCTTTCCGTCTTCGCTTGCTCCGTTGTGACGCCGTTGCCATCCCAATCACCGCCTTGAAACCACAGTAGTGGCGACAAAAGTGCTGCACACTAAAAAACTGAGCACCCTTTGCCCTCACGTGGTAACCACAACTGCCCTTGGTCTTGGCACACCTCTGCAGACAGTGAGCCCCCGTCCGCACGGTAAGTTGTTTCTATTCGTCTCTACTGACATTTTCACATGAGCCAAAAATGGGAGGGGGAAAAAAAAAAGAAAAGAAAAAAAAAAGCCGGCTTGTGTTTTTATTACGTTTTCTTGCTGCCATAAAGTGGGCGTCTGCCCTGTCCACGGCATCCATTCTTCTAGACGCTGAGAAACACATCTCGAAACGTAAACACAAAGTACAAGTTAAAAGCTGCTCTCGCGGTTTGTAAGCCTGTGCAGCAGCGTCTGATGCGGAAAAAAAAGACAAAATAAAGACCGTACCTGCATTTTTAAGCGGTGTTCATTTGAGTGGTGATAAACAAAGAATGATTGAACGGTAGCTTGCAGAATGGTTGGATTTGCGCATGTTTTGTTTATAGTGCGGTGCTGCTTATAGTGCGGATCCCTGCAGCTCTCGTGAGATACGTTATGAGCGGTCTACACTGTATCTGGAATCAGACAGCCAACAGGTCTGAAATTACGTTTTCCTGAAAGAACAGTCCTGCCTTAGTTTCCGCAGTTGAAAATCAATTCGGATAATGCATTTTCCGTAAATCACACGCAGTTTCCAACTTCCTGTGCCATTAAAAAAGGAAGCATCAAGGAAGTTTGGCAGCATTCAAGCGACAAAGCCTCAGCTGTGCTAGCAGGGACAAACAAAAAAACGAGGCCGAACCTGAAGCACTCTTTCCCGTATCGGCACATGGGCTTGTCCTCTTCGTCGGCGCTCCCGTCTTCTTCGTCCTCCTCGCTCTCCTCCCTCGGCTGTGGCTTGGCTTGTCTTTTGGCCGCCGGCTGGGGCCGCTTGGCGGGCGACTTCTTCTTGCTCTCGCTGGCGCTCTCGGCATCACTGCCATCCGTGCGGTCCTTGGTCTTTTCCTCCTCTTCCTCCTCCTCCTCTTCCTCGTCTGAAGGGGCTTCGTAGTCCGAGTCCTTGGGGTGGCTGAACTGCTTCAGGTGCTGCGGGTTTTTTCTGCAACAGGACAGGAGGGGGCAAAGAAGAAAATCCGGGTTAACCAGCTCAGCTGTTAAAAGGGGACACGCGGGTCGAAAAAACAGGACTTTTTCAAAATATGTCGATTTTTAGTTTTCCCTTGCATTATCGTCTTTGACTATCCTCCTTTCATGGCTAAAAAAATGAAAATGAAATATGAAGGAGAACTTAGTGAAAATGTGTCTGAATGACTCGTGGTGACCCAAGAAATCGCGCAATCAAGCCGAATTTCAGCCATGTTTGAGGATTTATTCCGCACGGCAGCGTGGCACACTGCCATTTCGGTCACTTGAGAGAGGTAGATCAAGCCTTCTTCTCTCGATCGAGCTGCTCACCAGCTTCGTATCTCCACGTTAAAAAAAAAGTCAACTTCTTGCTTGTTCTGCGAGCTCCCACTGGGTATTTAAATCACGTGACGTGAAATTGGGACCGCCATTGGCTCACGTCGTGTGCATCATTATGTTTGCAATGCTTCGCACTTCGCTTGAGACTAGATCTACCTTTTCTATTTTCTTATCGTGAGTTGTTTTTACCATGAACGGTGAGGAAAAGCGTGACTTTCGTCGCCGGAAGTACCGGACTTCAAGCCGGTGCAAAGGAAAGCGCAAGCGGCGCAGTATTGTGACAACCACGACCAACGCCGGCACGATCGGCACAGCGAGGCCTAACGGCGACGGGCCTTCAAGCGCTGCAAGCGCGGCTCAACCAGGCGGGGCTGATTTTATCAGCGACGCTATCGGCTTTGTGAGCGCATCAAAGAAGTTTGGAGCCTTCCAAGGTGAGGAGACAGCCAGCAACACACTAGCTTTGAGCAAGTTCTCCAGGAACTCGGAATCTTTCCTTCAGAAGAACTGGTCAGACTAAGCAGTGCAAGTGACCAGCGGAAGATCAGGCAGATGTCTGCCAAGCTGACTGCTGAGGCTCGGTCCCATCGCCGCAGCCTGGTGAAAGGGGTCCGTACCGAGGACTCCACCCGCAAGAACCGTGAGGGTGCAACTTATGCAGCAGGAGCGTTCTAGTTTTACCTCAATGTGGACATTTCAGACTACATCCCCACCAAGTTTCATGTTGTTTGAGCAATTATTTCTGAATCTGCCAAAGAAATAAACTTTCAATTGGTTTTTCTCAGTTTGCCGTTTTTGTCCGTTTTCTGAGTTTGTGCACACTATTGTTCCCCCCTAGAGTTGTCGTATCACAAAATTGTGCACAGATGTTCATTATGACATGTAGAGTGCTGAAACCTTGCTAAATATGCAATTTATGTCCGTAAATATTTCTGAGCGTCATAAAACAAAAATATACAGAACAAGAAAAGGCACACTACCAGTCATTTCTTTTTTTCGTGGTGAGGAAAATGAATATAAGGCTTTTTCAGGTATATTTCGGCACTCTGCAGTTCACAAGGAACCACCTAGGCTATTTTAAAAGTTTCAGGAAAAATTTTTACTATAAGAAAATGTGTGCACAAAAAAGCCATTTTTCTGCTAGTCATGCTGCGTAACATTGCATCCGGAGCAGCTATTTGACCAGAGGAGCTCAATCTTTACAAGCTGTGAAAATTTCAGCCTCCTAACTTCATTATAAAAAAAAAAAAAAAAGTTGTTTCGAGGAGCATGTCCCATTTTAAAAATCACTACTCATACAGTCCCAGTGAACATATCTGGCATCATCCTGTGTCCGAACCTCTGTGAACGTTCCGTTAGTGTCAAGGAAGGGTGTTTTCATGGCTGACCTGAAGCACTTCTTGCCGTACTTGCAGGAGGGCCGCTTGGCTGGCTGGCGCCTCTGTCCCCGCCTCCGCGCGGGCGCCCGGTCGCTCTCCTCTTCCGAGCTGCCGCTCTCCGAGGTCGACCGCTTTCTCCTGTTGCGTGTCCTCGTGGCGGGCTGCTGCAGGGAAAAGAAAAAAATTAAAGCCGTTCCACTCAACGGGAAAGCTGTCGGAAGTGCAGAGCAGTGATCCGCCATAATGGGTTGTCATCATCATCATCATCATCTTATCTACGCTCACTGCAGGGCAAAGGCCTCTCCCATTATTCTCCAATTATCCCGGTCCTGCGCTAATTCCGAGCAATTTATCCCCGCAAACTTCTTGATCTTATCCGCCCACCTAACTTTCTGCCGCCCCCTGCAACGCTTGCCTTCTCTAGGGATCCACTCTGTTGCCCTTAATGACCAACACTTATCTTGCCTTCGCATTACATGCCCTGCCCACGTCCATTTATTCTTCTTAAGTTCTATTAATATGTCCTTAACCCACGTTTGTTCCCTTACCACTTGGCTGTACAGCATCGTTATCCGCTCACTGCTACCACCCAATGCCATTCAAATTTCCCGCCTTCGCAGTGCTCGCGCGTCCCTCGTCTGAAATTGTGCCAGCAGGAGTTCTGTTCTTTTTGTGCTTGCTTTTCCCTCCACACGTGCCGGCGTTGCACTGCCATCTTTTCTCGCTTACTATCATAAGAACCAACCCAACAAGCGTTCCTAACTAAACGAACGCGGGCGCTGCCGGTGAGTTACGTATATCTTGCCTCAAATGTACGCAGTTTTCTTTGTGCCAAACAACGGGGAGATGTGTGACAAGCGCCAGCAGTTCACGAGTTTTGAACGCTTATGACTCTATAAACCGCTCGGCTTTTGAAGCCTTTGTGGGATGCTGCGACGACAGCTGCTATGAGAGAACGCCATGCGGCTCTCCTTGGGTCCAGCGAGCGAGGTACGACACCAAGGCGAGCCCCTAAAGTGCTCTGCACTTAATATTTATAGTGCTTCCACTACTGCGAACGTGGAAGACCATTAAAGCTGTACTGGGGGATTTAGAGTTATGCATGGTGACTTACTACAGTTAAACCTCGATGTAACGAACTTCAATGCAACGAAACCCTCGATGTAACGAACTCCCCCAGTACAGCTTTAATGGTCTTCCACGTTCGCAGTAGTGGAAGCCCATTTTCTGGAATTTCAATGTAACGAAGTTTCATGGAGAACTAGCCACGAAATTTAAGTTGTAGAGGTACATTTTGGGGCACGCAAGCACCAAAATGGGGTCTCAATAAAATGCGAACGGCATCACGGGCCATCCAAGCCGCGGATGTAGCGAGCCACGGAGTCTGTGAGTGAGCCCCTTGCCTACAAACTGCGTGGCATGCATACACGGCTGGCGCACTGTTTCTGTCGGAACTTAATCGTCCATGCGGGCCAGCGTGAACCGCATGGAACGTTTTCTCCCCGCAAAAACGCAAAATGCGCACCGCAAGCCACAGGCGTGCTGACGCAGCCGCGGAGACCACTTGCGTGATGTGGATAGCTCCAGCGACCGCTTCTAACCGCTCGCTGAAACGCAACTCGAGGGACAAACGAGTGGGGCACGCGAGAAAAAAACGCGGATAACGTGGGCGAAATATTTCAACGTCACACGCACCGCTTACGAAAGCGCCCATCAAATATCCACCGTGGTGGTAAGCCTAATCGCCTCTGGCGGGGCCGCTGCCGCCGCATGCCGCCGCTTTGGCCTTCGTTCGATTTCGCTTATGCTTGGTGGGTTTCATCGTTCCAGCAAGCATTTGTGAATCTTTATGAGCCTTGCGCACGTTTTTTTTCCCGCCCGCGTCCGTGATTGCACGCCGGTGGCGGCTTCTGCCTGCCTCAGCTAGGAAGTCACTTGTGCTGCATGCGGCAGTGGGAGGAGCCTGACCAGTTTCGCCAATGGGGAGACGGGCACCCTATGGTGGGAGCTTCGAAACGCTCGGGGATGCCGGCTGGCCAGACAATTAGGCTTACCGCCGCAGAGGATATCTGATAAGCGCTTTCGTAAGCGGCGCGCACGATGTTTTACAGTGAAAATTTTGCCCACGTTATCCACTTTTTTTTTGCATGCCGCTCTCGTTTGCCCCTCGAGTTGCGTTTCAGCGAGCGTTCAGAAGCGGTCGGCGGAGCTACCCGCATCGTGCAGGTGGTCTCTGCGGCTGCGTCAGCGCGCCGGGGGCTTGCGGGGCGCGTTTTCGCGGGAGAAAACGCTCCATGCGGTTCACGCTGATGCCCGCGTAGATGATTAAGCTGGACAATGAAATCGTGGTTGCTGACTAGCAATGAAATTGTAGTTGCTGACTAGCAAGTTCGAAAGCAACGAGTAACGGTTTGAAACTAAGTTGTGGTGGTTGGTGACAACTGTGCTGACGTTTTGGAACTTGCGTGGGTTTCAATATACATCACTGTCTGTATAACTTAGTCAATGGCCACCATTCGATTGTTTTTTGTATAAAGCCTGACCAGATGAAATTACATAACAAAGTTGACCACATCAGCAGAAGCTGCAAGCAGCACAGCCTTCTCTGCCCTCATTATTACGGTGTACTCCTACTCAGACAACCTCGGCTTAGCCGAACCTATGGGGGACGCATACAAGCACTTCTGCTTACTTAAAACTAACTCCCGATCAAACGAACAGAATACCTGTGTTTTCAATTTGACTTTATGGGTGGGAGCCTTCTCTGAATACAGTCAACATTAATGAAGAGCCGGTCAGATGTCATCGTCATAATTGACACATACTATGACCGGGTTGAGCAGGAAAAGGCAGTTTAAGTATTTGCAGGGTTTTATCAAGCACTTCACAGAGCTAAAGCCATAGCCATACCAAAAAGAAAAACGAAGACCAATGCCATTCAGCTCAAAGAAAGCCTTTCGCCACCTAATCATTGCCTTTCGACAAAATGCGTAGCTCACATAGTAATGGTCCGCACGGTGCTGTCTCCCCCGCCGTTGTGGTCTTCGTCACTCGCTCTGTCGAACCACTGTCATCACTAACGGACGGAGGCGTGCAATTCTCTTCCTCACTGAAATCATCGTTTTCGCTAAGTGCACCACCGTAGAACGCACGCGATAAGAAAGCGGCAATGCCTCTCAGCAAACAGCGCGCATGTGAGAACGCTCTGGAATCCAGAAAGCCCATGCTCAACATTGCGCTTCACCCTAGCGCAAAAAGAAGTAAACTTTAACAAAGTTCACCTATCGCTCATGAGATGGCGCATCATGTATACATACAAAGAATGTGGGCGCATCGCAGTGAGAAAAACTGCGAACTTTCAACACCCTAGTCAAGTGGAACCCAACAATGGACTGCTACTCCAGCCTTGTTACGCCTTCGGGCAGGGCCCGCCAACGGACCACAAAGGGTCAAGGCGCACCCCTCACCTTCTTTTTGCGGTTGGAGCGCTCCCAGTCGCTGGCGGAGTCGCTGTCCTCCGACGGGGCGTAGCGCACCGTCGCCTTCTTGGTCCGCCGGTTCTCCTCCTCCCAGTCGCTGCCCGAGTCGTCCGTCTGTTTCCGCCGCTTCTTGGGCTTCCACTCGTCCGAGCTGTTGTCCCACTCGTCGTCGTCGCTCGCCACAAAGTCGTCTGCGCATTTCAATCGCAATCATCCCCATCATCGTCAATCAGCCCTCGTGTTGAAGCGGTACAGTACAAACCGACGAAAGACTCACCTACTCATTTTGCTGCAATACATGATCAGCCTGCTCGAGTCCACTGTAGGACAAAGTCCTCCCTCTCTCCATGTTCCCTCCACTGTTCCTGTTTTGCGATGGCTCAGTCTGTTCGTCTCCTAATTTTCCGATTTCATCCCTCCATCAAGTTTACGGTCGTTCTGTTTAAGTCCTGTCTCTCGGTATCCTTATCAGTTCGTCAGTTTATCAGGTTGTCAGTTTATCAGTTTATCCGGTTGTCAGTTCTCCGCATCACATGTTCAGTGCTAAAGTCCATTTCTCCCTGTTAATTTGAGCTTACTGAAGTGGCAATGGCCCCGGAAACGGCCGTCAAACAAATAAAGTGAGCCTACAATTGAACAGGCTGTGATCCCAGAAATATCAACAGAGAAACAGAACGAGATAAATCATAACAAATGGTTGTAGCAAACAGGTTTTCATGGCTACTGTGAACCAGCCGCAACCCCAGCTGACTCCCTTGGATTTTCGAGATGGTTTCATATGAAACACGTAAATTAGAATCAGCTCTCGCCAGTCGCACCCACTACCCCAAATAGCTCTCACAACTGCCGTAATTCCTCGTAAGCGCCTACTTTATACACTGAAGCTGTTTTGCACTGCGTCTTGACCAAAACTGCGTATCTATCGGGTCGCACAACAAAGAATCGCACACGTTCGCTCGAGACATACTGTAAAATGCTCTGTAGCTCTAGTACAGGTATATTGAAAACATTTTAATGTAGGTATCTAGTAAAACTACCAATATTGGTATCTCGAAAAAATTCATACTGTAATTGGGCACTAAGACGACTATCATTACCCCGAGTTTCATGTGCTTGTCTTAATTAGTTGGTTCCCAGCAAACTTGTAAACATTACAGTATTCCCATATGCATCAATAAATGGCCATACGAAGGGAGTACATTTACAGAAAAGTGCTGTAACTCTTGTTTTGTCAAATGAGAATTAATATAGAATTATTTCTAAGGAAGCTACATGTATGCGTGCTTGCTCGATATGGTAAGCCACCCTGTATAACTGATTATAGTTATTTACCAATGAAGATTCATTGGTCTTCCCCTTCACAGAAGTAGAAGGGTTCGCATACTTAGGTATCAACCACGACCACCCTAAATTTCCAACTTTCTTGATGCTCGCACTTCACTAAAGTGGGGAAAGCAGCTTATAACCGGGAGAATGCGGTACACAGTTTAGGAATCCGCGACTCACCAAGGGAGATCTTCTGCAGGAGGCCCCGGTTCTGCCGCGACGACCGGCTTGCCTTCCTGTCTCGAGCCGTCGAGGGACGCCGCACCTCTTCTTCCTTCTTCTTCTTCTTCTTGGGCGTGTACTCCTCCTCCTCAGACTCTTCCTCCTCCTCTTCCTCTTCCGCAGACTCCTCCTCAGGCGCGTCCTCGCCCTCGCTCTCGGACGCCTTGGCCTGCCTGCTGTTCCGGCCCTTGGCCTCCGACTCCTTGCCCTTCCCACGGCTGCCTGCTTTGGAAGAAACATACTCTCTCAGACTCACTCTGCACTGATGGCTCAACGGGCCATAAAGACAAAATACAAGTTTCGTTCATTAAAAGGACTACTTTGTACAATAACAAGGGTGCCAATCTCTTCACAAACTTCACATAAATAACGAAGGCATTAAGCGGGTACAGGAGTCTGATCAAAAATGCTTATAATTACAGTCGCGATGATGAAAATTGGGTGTAGTCTTTCTGTAGTCTTTCATTATGACTGTAGATATAAAATTTGTTTTTGCATAAAACAACTAAATTCAAGTGTATTTGTATTTTTATATTAGGTTTTGTGACAGCTTTTTCAAAAGAACTGCAGGAGTGATGCAGCTGAACGAGGTACCAGTGAACTGTGCACAAATCAAGGAGTGCAATACGACTAACGGTATCATTCTATCTGGTTTGTAGCAGAAGTTACGACCGTTTAAAGTTTGGGCTTGGAAGGTGGGAACCAGAAAACCGTTTTTTTCTGGTTGTCACCTTTCAAGCCCAAACTGCAAACGGTCGCAATTTCGTGTTAAGGTGCGATAAGTGATGTCCTTTCATTTGGGATAGAGAAAATATACTCGACAAAAATCGCATGTCTGTCCCTTTAACGAAAACGTGAAGCAGTGGCGAATCCCCAGCCACTGTCGACGAGGTATCAATGACATCAAAAGATCGTAACAGAAATTTTAACGCTTTTGAATATGTCTTGTGTTGTTTAGGTTGAAAAACGCCTTTCATCTGTGGAATAGAGCTGGACGGGTGACCACAAGCTAGCTCTTTCAAACACATAAAGAGAGCATAGGAAAAGGGAAATAGAGAGGGGGAGGAAGAGAGAGTGAGGGAGAAAAGAAGGGGATGTTGGGAGAGGAGAAAGGGGACAGAAGGGGGTAGAGAGGGTGCTTGAGAGGTGGAGTGAGAGATAGAGATAGACAGAGAGAAAGACAGAGAGGGGAGAGACAGCAGCCCTTTCTGCCCTCCATCATCATCATCACCAGCCCGTCTACGCCCACCGCAGGGCAAAGGCCTCTCAAATAGATCTCCAATTAGCCCTCTCCCTCGCTTACTGCGACCAATATATCCACGCAAACTTCTTGATCTGATCAACCTACGTAACATTCTGCCGCCCCCTGCAACGCTTGCCTTCTCCAGGGATCCACTCTGTTACCCTTAATGACCAACGATTATCTCGCCTTCGGATCACATGCCCCGCCCACGTCCATTTCTTCTTAATTTCTACTGATATGTCCTTAACCCGCGTTTGCTCCCTGACCCACTCCGCTATCTTCCTGTCGCTTAATTTTACCCCAATCGTCTTCCCTTCCACTGCTCGCTGAGTCGTCCTCAATTCAAGTCGAACCCTCTTAGTGTGCCTCCAAGTTTCTGCCCCCTCGGTGAGCACTGGCAAGATGCAGCTGTCATACACTTTCTTCTTCAGTGACAATGGTAGGCTGCCATTCATTATCCGAGAATGCCTGCCCAATGCACTCCACCCCTTCAAAGTGCCCTTCAAAGTGCACAAACTCACCAGCACCAGATTGCTGCTTGCCCTTCAGTGGACCACCCGAGGCGGCCTTAGCCTTGCCGTCGGCCGACGTCTTGGCTGCGCTGTCCAGGAGCCAGCGCGGTAGTGTTCTCCCACCTTTCGCAGATGCCTCCTTGGTGGCGCCATCGCTCGCCTTCGCGGAGCCTCCCCCGCCGCCCTTCCTCACAGGTGGTGCCGCCTTGGAGACTGCCTCAGGACTGGCCTCCTTGGAGCTGCCACGGTCCCCGTTCTCCGTCTTGGCGGCCGCCTCCGACCTGGCAGTGTGCTCCTCCTCCTCCTCTGCGCTGCCATTCTTCTTGGCCTCTTCCGAGGGGATCACCGCAGTGGCCGGCTTTTCTGCTGCAAGATCCGCGCAGCAACAACAAGCGGTGTTCAGAACAACGAGAAATTTATGGTTACAGTAGCCGATTGATTTTCCGAACCTGAAGGAAAACGAAAAATAGTTCAAATAAAAGAGAAGTAAAAAAAAAATTACTCCTATGGGCCAACTGACGATTCATCAGGAAAGACCGAAATATCCAGCCAGTCCGGAAATAAAAACGGTCGGCCACTCTAATCCCTCTCCTTGAACAAACTGGGAGGAAAACGAAAAGCAACGACAGCTGTCAGGACGATTCATGCACATGCCAGTGTGCACACAAGGGTCCTAAACCTGCTCCTTAATGGCACACCACTGATGACTCCACTTCTCAAGAGCTCTAACGGCTCATTACTCTACTCACATATTCATCTGTTCTACTTATCTACTTGTTTATTCGTCTGTCTCACATGAATGCATTGAACCGCCCTGTTTCAACCCCACTCTAGTGACGAGCCGGTTACGTTTTGGTTAGAGAGCACCGAGCCAAAATGATGATGATGATGATTATGACCATGCATCGCGAAGTACACACACACATGGCCAAACTTTTGCCTGGAGCCAGGCATGCATCATATTCTATGATAACAAGTGCAGCTTTCCCTTAAGTGAGCAGCGTGAGCAGCTGTAGCAGTACATGCAAGCCCAACCTAGAAAACGCAGTAACGAATCCAAGCCAATCCACACGGCAAACTTTCAGCAGTGTGTTTAAACATGAAGCTGCCGGCCCGGTTTCTGTATCAAAATGGACTTGTTCTCTTTTGTCGGCAACACAAAGTGTGCAAATTCATCGAATGAACAAACTTCAGCATAGGAGCGGGGGGGGGGGCAAGCAATGAGACCAAGCCCTACTTCAGCTCCTAGCCTCTAAATAATACTTTGCTCATAACTTTGCAGAGTTCTTGTAACCTAAAAGAAGACAACCAGCCCCACAACAAGAATGGAACTGATGCAACTGCCCAACCCCACGCCGCAGGGGCTGAACATTCCTACCAGAACACCTCAGGAGTTGAATAATGGTTCAAGAACGAGAAAGGGAAAAAAAAAAAAAAACCTTTGTTTATGCTGGGAAACTCTATCAGTATTAGACAAACTCCTATCTGCAATGGGGATACGTTGTTTTAACTCAAGCAATCCCACATATCACTATTTAGGTAAGAATGGTCTCCGAGGCTCAAAGCTCAAAGCATGCAGCCTAAAGTTATGAAGCTGAAGCATAAGGCTTAAAAAGAGAGAGTGCCAGATGACTTTTGTAGCTGCGTCACAAACTAGCAAGGTGACATCACACTTGTACGCGGCATCCTCTAAAGTTTGGCATTCACCTTTTTCCTCCAGTACCAATTCTACGACAGTTTAGGTGCAGAGCACATGAAAATGGCTGTTTTCTTCATTGGAATGACGCTAAACTGTAGTCGGAGTAATTTTTTTTTAATTACGACAATGATTTCAATTGAGCCCAGCCCGTGACAAAGTGGCTGTCTACAACCATTAAAACCGCTAAGTGTATCCTTACCAAAGCATTTTTACTGCAGATGCTAACACTATACTCGGTTACAACTCAAGAACGGCACCACCTCATGTAGTGTATCACTCCACCAAAGCGCCGGACTCGTGACGTCAGTGCACGCGCATTTTGAAAGGGGGTCTGCTATGAATGTGTGATATCGTCTGCCTTGTCTCACACAGCTTGTTTGTCGTCACTGGAGTCGTTTATAAGCATATTAAGTCCAAAAAATCACGGGAACGGCTCACGCCACGTTCAAAATATTCCCAGTAACGCCCTACTTGCGCCGCGTGGAGAAACATCTGGCTACGGTGATAAGGCACAGCGGCAACTTCCGGTGCCGTTCTTAAGTTGTCACCGAGTATACCAAAAACAACGAAAAGACAACTATGAAATGCATTGTGTCATGTGTTGTAACACCCCATGACAACACTCTTGCCATCAGGGGATGCTCGCTAGATCGACTGCACGAGAATCAAAAGCAACAATGCGCAGTTCTCACCGATGCTGTCCTTGTTGTCGGCATCAGCTGCTGACCTGGCCGCTTTCAGGTCCTGGGATCTGCAATTTGGACATCGCGTGTACAACAATCGAGTGATTTTAAAGCAACCACACCCTTGACGAAGAAAGTGAAGGGGGAAAAAAAGTACAGGCTACCTTACAGTTCTCAAGGAGAGTGAACCTGTGCAAAGCAGTTTAAAAAGACAGCATGAGAGGACCAGTAAAGAATGAAGACAAGAAAAAGGCATTGGTAATGTAACCCCATCAGAGAAGTTGGTCCCAACACAACTACGAAGTACGCACAAATGATGTCTAAGATTTATGCGATGAGCTTTTAAAGAGGCCACGAAGACTTAATGTAAGTTTGGTTGATTTAAAGACTGCTTCGTCCGAATAACAATGCACCTGATTTCATCGCAAACTGCAAGAAAATAATGGAGATCTCCATTAAAACACATGGCATAGTGCTGTTTCAACAGCCACATTTTTGCTTAAACCTTATGACATCACAGAATCTGGTTTGCACGATTGGCAGGCGCAGACCAAAGCCACAGCCAAAAAACACAACTGGGCAATTGTAGGGGTCCTCTAGTTTTGTTTAGCGGTATTACCTGCACGCTAACATAGAGTTCACACATGGACAACCGTGTTTTACAGTATGCAGGTGCATACTATGTCCCTTCTCTCCGTTTTATGTCACTGTGGCGAGGAGCTTGAAAGTTTCCAATATTTTTTGTGATTTTCAGTTAAAAAAGCATCTTTTGCGGCTGGAATGCAGCTGAGTGAGTTATCAAAGGGTGGTAGTTTCAAGCTGAACAATGTGGTACATTGTCTTCATAGTCCCTTTGATATCAATGATACAAGCTGGCTCCGAACCTGTTAGCATAGTAACGAAGCCACCACGACAGCTAAAGAAATCAGGCTGCACAAGGTTTACTACAATCTCCAACGGCCCCAAATTGGAGACACTTCGCTATTTTGCTTATTCCCACTGGCTGAACTTGGGTGTAGTCACAGAATAAGTTCATTAGTTCAGTCCTAGACCACTAATTGAGGAAATTGAAGAAAAAAAATGCTACAGATGATCAAATTACATAAAATGAGCTGCAAGTCCCCAAAACACAGAAGAAAGGTTCCCAGAGTTGACACACAGACTAGCCCCTTCTCCCTTTTCCATTCCCAGCCATATATCGCATGCTTCCCAGGATAGATCCCTCTCAGGCACAACGAAATGTGACTTTCATGAAACACCCGCCGCGGTGGCTCAGTGGCTAAGGCGTTGCGCTGCTGAGCACGAGGTCATGGGTTCGATTCCCGGCCGCGGCGGCTGCTTTTCTGATGGAGGCGAAAAGCAAAAACGCCCATGTGTGCGAGATTTCGGTGCATGTTAAAGATCCCCAGGTGGTCAAAATCAGTCAAAAGCCCGCCACTACGGCGCGCCTCATCGCCTGCGTAGCGTTGGCGCGTTAAACCCTACAATCAATCGACTTTCGTGAAATATTAGTTAGAAAACTGCACTCCCTCGCCCTTCTACTATCAAGTAACATGAAGTGTGGCGTAACTACACGAACTGTACTTTCAAAAAGAAAACTTGAAATTTAGGGATTTACATACCGAAGCTCACACAGGCTACGAGGCGTGCAGTAGCGAAAGACTACAGATTCAATTACACCTCCTGGAGAGCTTTGACACGCAAATAAAATCAACACACGGGCACTTTTTTTTTGCTTGTTTCTACCCCTTTTTCAGAAAAGTGGCCCTCAATTGGACTTTGTGCACAGTAGCACAGCACCCAAACCACCGCGGTAGGTCGCGGCCAGTCCTTTAAAAGGGGCACGAAGACAAAATACAACTTCTACAGCGGCTACTTCTACTTCTACAACTTCTACAAAATACAACAAAATACAGCGGCTTTGGTTGGCGGTAGCCAATTGCACAAACAAGATAGACAGTCACCCCTGCTCCATGTTTTCCTGATATCTGGTTATTATCAGGACAAAGCCGTCCTTTTAATATAATAAACTTGTATTTTCTCTTCCCAGCACCTTAACGAGACATTGAGGCAAAAAACGTGTACTTTTTTAAAATTTAAAACAACCCAGTTTTTGTACTTTAATTGACTACACTGCTCGGATAGTTGGTGCATTGCAACTTGATTGGTCGATTAACAGAGTGGACATCGCGACGACATACATGGGTGATGAGGTTGACGCATTGACTACTTCCACGATGTACTTGTAGCTGGTCGGCAGCAGCGATATGGAGTCGCCCGAGTGCAGCAGCAGCTGCTTGTCCTTCTTGAGGACTTTGGAGGGGCCCTTGTTTTGCGCCTGGTAGAAGCACGGGTTGACGTGGGTCTGGAAGGTGCGGTGGAAGAGAAGGGACATGACGGCAAGGCAAGAAGAGGCTCCCACTTTTGTTGTACCTCTGCTTCAATGGCCTCAATGAGGGATATTTTGGCGCTGGTCAACAGACCTGCCAGTCTGCTTGTGTGGATTAAAGGAAGGTAAAAAGCACAAAAACAAGACAAACACAAGACAGTAAGGACACCGCACAAGGTTCTCTTCAATGCTGTTCACGTACTGCTCACCTATTATGCATCTTGCACTAATTTTCCCAGGCTCTGTGACTAATAATTACGAACTGTGACTGATAGTCACCTGAAGTAAAGTTTGAAGTGTGTAAGCACCACCCCATGTTTTTTTTTTTGCCAGTCCCAGTGCAATTCTCCCCTCCCCCACAACAAAAACCACACAAGAAGTCTGTAGGTGGCATTTTCCTTAAATGACTGTCTTCATACATATGGCGATGCAGGCTGTGGCAACACTTCCTGTGTATAGGGCATCACATAAACCTAAATTTTTAGCACATCGGGACTAAGCGAAAATAAGTTGGAATAACTGACATGGTCCCAAATTAGAGATTCCCTTTAAGGGCAGCATTTCATTAAAAAGCGAGTGACGCGAATCTATACATCTGTTATCTGTGGCTGCATTGCGCTGTTTGAACAATGCAATAGCTTGTTCATTTAGTCGAAGTCTAGAGCACAACCTGTAACATGCCGCAGAACAAAACACCAAGCACCATTCAGGGCCTCCACCAATGCAGTGACTCAGCACTGCTTAGCAATGCAAAATGCTGATTTTTCACTCACTGATTCAATAGCGACATTCTGGCTGAGTTGGAAACAGTGTTATACACATGCCACACGCAGACAAAAAAGACATTAGGTGCTTAATGCCTTACATTTTAATGCCAATAATTCGTTGCTACATGCAAAAATTTAGTGCCATTCGCTCTAATGTCACTTTTGGTTTAAGGAGTTCCGCACAACTCATTCACCTTCCCGAATGGCTTAAATATGCCTACTCTCGAACGTGATGAGCACCAAATGAAACAAACGAAAATATCAGCACCAGAATGTTGATGCGGAAACGTAGCTGAACTTCGACATAAGACGATTTTTTGTGCACTCTTGGTGGCGAAGTTCTGAAGAAGACGGAGTTCACTAAAACAGCGGCAAAAGGCAGAACACCGTGTTACTCGTCGTGTTAAATTTTTTGGATTTGGCTACCGCTGGCAGGCGATGGCAGCTGCTGAAGACACTTTTAGAAACGGCTCACACCATTTTTTAGAAAACACTATTCCTTATAATGTTTTCTTTCACAAAAAGCATTTTTAACCCTCGTATGACGTTTTTATCTATGTTAAAAACTTCTAAAATGAGTGCATTTCTTTTTTTGGTCATTACCACCATGATGCCTGACATATTTAATGCCTTTGCATTTTCGCGTGTAGCATGACCCGCCCAATTATTGTCATTCAGTATCTTAAGGCCTTAATGTCATTTTGTCACTTAATGTCATTTTTCGTGTGTGTTTGGCACAGGTATAATGTATTGCTTTCTGGACCAACCTAATGGTTAGGGCTGCAAAAATCCCAAACCCTAGTTGTGAATCGCCAAGTGGCCCGGCAAAATGCGATAGCATTGAATGCAGAAATGAATAGAACTAAGTTGGAAACGAAGGAACGTTTGGAACCCTCCGGTATAAACGACCAGCCACTTGACATAGGCGATAGAACGGTAAAAAGTCATCTGACTGCACAAACTTGTTGACAAAGTCTCAGCCCCTGGAGTGCATACTTAAACTTTAACAACTTTTGCAAAAACAGTTGGTGCAGTTCTGGCAATTACACCATTTGCAATGATGTCAGCGTGTAATAGAAGCTTGTCACAGACTTCGACTCCTTACTTTTTCCGTATTTATATGGACAAAGTCCGTAAGTTATGCTCATTCATTTATATTCCCTTGTTCTTAGACTGGAATTAGCTTTTTTGCATAAACGGTACCAATCAATGATAACTCTTTGTCATGGTGTTCTAGCCAATATTGTATAATAAAGTGAATTTATCTTGTTTCTATAACTAGATGTCTGCTTTATTGTATTTATATTATGTGCCTTGCAACCACCCTCCTATATAATGCCCTTGTACCTGAAAGTAACTAATTAAATAAATAAATAAATTACATGATGGATATGTTGGCAGTTCCTAATTTTAACACAAAATTAGATACATCACTTTTAACATAACATTACATGCTAAGCATTTGCAAGCACAACTTTATAAAACTTGCTTCTCAGTATGACCTCACCAAATTAAAGAATACCGTGCATAGGTCATATCATACGTTTTTGCAGTAGACTTACATGCAATTTTAACACTCAAAAGTTGCATTCAAAAGTGTTCCCCATGCGCCTTCTTCCCAACCGATTTGCCGATGACGAAACGCCGGCAATTTCCCACGGTGAAATTTACCAGATTGCTGGCATGTTTAACTTGTAAGCAATACGCAACCGCATTTATCTGCTGCATAGGTAGCTTACATAGGCCCACAAACAAACATGCCGAACAATCGTAATTACCCATTCTGTCCTGTTACTTCATAAGTTGTGACCTCTCTATCTAAAAGCACGCATAAGATAGACTGTACACAGAAAAATGTACTAGTGATAAATTACGCGAGGACACGTCAAATGTCAGGTCTTATCACCTCTCACGCCTGCCAGGTGCGGACACGTGCGCACATTCCGCTCGCGACTGCCCTTTGGGTCATTGGCAAGAGCAAAAAAGAAAAAAAAAAGACGCCTTTCACCATAACCTATCATGATTTACGGACCAACTAATGTGTATTTCTTTTTCCCAATGCTATACAAAGCAAAAACCCACAAAACTACAGGAAGAGAGCAAATGACAAATGTTCAATATGTGCCTCTGTCTCTTTTGTACAAATAACGGTTGCAGGCCACATAACATCCGATATTTTGTTTAACGTAACTATTTTAGTGCTACAAATTGTTTAGAATAGTAAAACTTATATCTACCGCATTTGTTAAAACAGCCCAAATCATTCAGTGCACTAGCTAGTGACAAACTCTTCCCATGAAGTTTGCCTGATATCGCAGTAATTTTCCGGCCACCTTGCTGAAATTTGTACATATTTATTGAATGGAAGAAATATCTGAAATGAACTTTCTGCTTGAAGCACACAAGGTTTTTGTCATACAAATTACACAAATTCTATAGGTGAGACGAAAAATATAGGTGGCTCATTTTGCGGTTTATTCATGACTCATATGTGTGACCAGTGCCCATTTCAACAAGATTGTTATCACTGCATTATGCAAGTGCTAATATGACACTCCTAGTAGTAGTAGTTCAACCAAAACCACTCATACTTTTCAATTTCAACTCATAATCGAAGTTATAGGGGAGAATTTTTTTCAATAAAGCTTGAAACATCCACAAGCACACAAGCTGTTTTCTACCACCACGAGTTCCAAACACCGTTTTCTGAAACGACGTTGGATTCTAAAACTTCAGGAAATTAGTGTGACAACAACAGACAATCTGAATAACAAACAATGAGTCAAGCTTGGCACAGCTCCAAGTTTTAGGTGCCCCCATGTTTGAAGTTGTCCACAAAATGCTTACGGGTGTAAGAAGGACTTCTCCTTCTGATGTGACTTCCAAGACGGCATGATTCCTGGACACCTTTTTGTCGCTGCACTGTACAAATAAAACAAGAACAGAGATAAGCACTCAGCAGGCGATGTTATTTTAAATATGAAAAGAGTGTTTACTTTCACACGCCGGCATGGAGCGATCAATCACGCGTGCTTTTACGATAGTTTCCCGCGATGCCGTACGCGCGAGTGAAAAAAGTTGACGCGGCTTTCATCGCGTACGAGCCGTTATTATTCCCCGTTTCGTTTTATTACCCCATCCCAGAACTTTGGCGGGCGGCTAGCCGGTAACTTGGACCTGCGTGCACGGAATACGTTCTGCTCGAAAAGCGTCCGTATCGGCGGGGGTCAAGAACACAGCCGTAGGAGCCTTGAAATGCCATGCGCGTTCAATGTATCTTATCCCAGCGCTCCGAGGCTTCGGCGATAGCCAAAATTCGCGGGCGGGTCCGGCAAAACTTCTGCATTCTGCGGGCCGTGGCGCCTTATACCGATCGTTCGTTTCAAGCAGCGTTATTTCGGCCCAGCCTGGCCGGTCAGTCACCCGCCACACTGTTGCCGTGAAGGAAGAACGTAAAAAAAAAAAAGTAAAATGAAAATTTTGGGGACGCCGCGTAATGGACTTCGGGCGCTTCACTGGCGATACTCCCGTACGTTTTACGCTGCATGCAATCGAGGAAGTAGCGATATGCCCGTTCGAAGGTTTGGTTGCGATGCAAGAGCGTGCAACCTGCAAGAAAGTTCACCACAAACAGGCGCTTGGAAGAAGCAATCGACGGCTTACTTCGAGTAGGGGTCCCCGGCCGATGACGGTTTTGCCGATTTTGAGTTCGACCGTCTTTTGGCCGCCTTCGACGGGCTTCAGGAAGATCTTCTTCATGGTAGCGTCAGTGTAGGCGCATCGCGTCACGACACAAGGCAACGGTTATTCGAACCGAGAAAACACCGCATTACGAGCAACACGGACACCGACGACGCGAGCAGCGCAATCTACTTTGGCGGTGCACAGCGGCGTACGCCATTTTGTGTTGCTCCGCGCGGCGGCAGTTACTCGAAAATAGTTTCGCCATAAATCACTGTTTCCGCGTTTTCTGAAAAGCGACGAAAAATAAGGCGTGCGTCCTTGAGTCGCTGGGCCGCAGCATTGTCGCAGTTCGTGCAAAGCGCTGGGCCGATAAATGCAGTGTTTTGTGCCCTGGTTGTTTACAGCGCATGCTTTAACACTGGGCGTGTACGTCGGCGTACGCGTTTACTTTGTTTTGCTTGGCACAGATGGCGCCACACGTCCTTTCCATTCAGTAACTCTACGCTTCATCTAGCTGTGCACAATAAGGCGCGAGTATTTGATTTTGCAAAACTCCACTGATATCTGTAACAACTATTTCAGCAAAATGGTAAATATATTCACCGGACCGAGATAGCGAAAAACAAAAGAAATGAGATGCAAGGTTAGACAAGATAGACAACGTCTCTCAAATCACCTATGCATGCACTCACGCCCTTGTTTCACAACGCTAGTACCACGCGGCACGCCAAGAAACACCAAAATTCCAATGCGCCATGTCGTATCCTTGGCGTATAATCTGGCCAGTAGGAACAGTTAGAGGAGCGCAACAATCGGCATGCCTACCCGTCACTCGTGCTGTTGCCTTCGGACTTATTACGCATGAAATTTCAAGTACCCAGGAAAGAGCATCTATCGGTCCTTTATCCGGCTACCACCACCGGGTTACCGGGGGGCATATTCCCAAACCATATCCCGTAGGGGCCCAGGCCGACCACACACCCCCCCAAGCAGCGACGCAGCACCGTGACGTCACTTCCTCTATGTGCGCGACTTCATGCGGCGTGCATTTTTTCTTCCCCTTCTTCCCCCCCCCCCCCCCCCCCCCCCCTCCCTCGTTTCGGCTGCTTTGCGGGCGGCCGATGGTTTCGCTCCGTGCGCGGGGCTGGCCTGCGGCGCTGGGGAAGCAGACGCACATGTGGTAGAAGTTAACCTTTTGTACCTGAGCCCCTGAGCTCTCCGCGCTCTTCTTGCGCGCCTGCAATTTGACGCTGACCTCCCATCGTGTTCCTACATAAGCGCTCGGCTCGGTGCTCTAAGTGCGCGCGCGCGGATGGACGCTTTCACGTACATGTGGCTATTATATACGTTCCGGAAAGCAAACACTCTCATTGAAAGGCCGTTCTGCAACATCTGCAACACACAGAAGGGTATACAATTGAGTTGGGTGCTCTACACCTAAAAACACGATTCGGTGCTTCAAGTAAGGATTACAAGAAAGGCAGCCAATTAACCATGACTACATTTACAAACTGTCCTGTCCTTGCGAAATATTACAGCTGCATGAGTGTCTCGGAAACGGAAAAAATGGTCCCGGAAAAAATGGTCCCAGAGACAATCTGTCCCATGCTCTGGCCGGCATGTTTCCCTTCAAGTTAGCCAGATGTGAACTTTGTTGCGGTTGTGATTTTGTCCCTTTGGGTTTCAGCTAAAGGATTGAGGAAGAGAGGGGATACTTTAATATTCATATATGGGCCAGAAGTGAACGCCTCTGGAAGATAATATCTAGCAAAGGAAACTGGGTAGACAGAATGGACGGACGGACGGACGGACGGTTTGGTGGATGGATCGGTGGACGATGGATGGATGGATGAATGGGTGGATGGCAGGGCTTAGCATCGATTAAAAATTTTAATCCGAGTAATCGGGAGACAATTTCGAATAACTGATTGTTTTTTTAGTTCGTGTGGATTACAAAAAGAGTGTTACAAAATTACGGAAAATGGCAAACGGTATACCGCGCAGCATTTCCACAATAATGCAGATTTCGCGACAGGTTCACATGTAATCGTTATAATAGCGTAAATGGATATACTTGGTCGAACGAAATTTTGAAAAAACTATAAAATAAGAAAAATATAAAAAAATGGCGGAAAATGGCAAACTGTATCACGGCCTGCACATCCAGAATAATGCAGGTTTCGCGAAAATTCAACCTGCAATCGTTATAATTGCATCTGGACATCTAGTTGAGGACATTTCGGTGCTTGGATATTACGGTGCACGTACTTTGCACAGACGTTTCGGTGCAAGACGTCTCTGTGCGGACATTTCGGTGCACGGACTGTCCCAGGCATTCTTTAACATTCCGGAGCAGCATGTATGCTCATTACCGAACAGACGTATCACCAGACTTGGCAGCAGCATGCATCCATCTTGCTCGACGACGACACGCACCTGAGAACGTGGTCAGGGCAGGCCTTGCCACTAGGAAAGTGCCAACGCGTTTGCTTCAACGGCACAACCTGCCAGCTACCACTACTTATTGTGCGAGGGGCCGGATGTAGCCTCTTGGGCCGAAATTGGTTCGACGCTCTTGGGATAACGATCGGAGGTATCAACCAGGCTACCGAGGACAATATCCCCTAGCGACGGTTCCCAGACAGTTTATCGAACGCCGTTTTATCGAACGCCGTTTTATCGAAAAAATGCCCGTTTTATCGAACACCGTTTTATCGAATGCCGTTTTATCGAACCACCTACGTCCGTTTTATCGAAAGTGCGGTTTTGCGGCTTGCATTGTAATTTTCGGGGTTTATTTTGTTTAACTGGCCATCGCATTAACCTAACCTGCAGTAACCTTCCTCCTACATTGTCTCTGCCGTGCATTACATAAAAAACCTATCTATATATGTTGACGCGCCTTTACAGTGTTTTCGATAACCTTTGTTTTATTAAATTATTTTTATTTTTGGAGTCTTTATTGATTTCACTCAAGCATGTATGACCCCCTTGTTTATATTAGAGAATTTGCCCCTATAGTACCAACCCGAATCCCGTGCGCAATATTCCTTAGATGTGTATCGGCGTGTGTAGGTTAGTGTTGAAAAATATATCCCTTGCGCCATGGTTCATCATTACGTGATCCAGAGTCTTGTACCCCACAATTGTTCTAGTCACGTGGTTTACCCGCGACTCCTACTCGGACCTTGGGGTCACATTGTTTGCATCTGGAGAAATGTTGGGCCAAGAACTTCTGAAAGATTAGTGCTATGTGACTGGAACAGGGGGGTTCCGACAGTGATAGTGAGACCCCAACAGAGGTGGTGGAGTCTAGGAGAATCGTCACAAGGGAACCTGTCACAGCCAACTCGTCATAGGTGAACTCGTCAAGTAGGACAAGTCGTCAGAGGTCATCTCGCACTAGGGAAACTCGTAAGCTAGTACAGCTGGACAATTGCCCATCCCATCACAATTTACGTTTTTGTTAATCATGCTCAAATAAAAAAAAATACAGGATTTCGTATAATTTTCTACTTTTGCGTCAACACTCTTAGCCCCTCTTTTGATTCACCAACCTTACGTTTTCGTGGTGGCCTTGGAGGAACACGCCCGACCAGGCAGCGCATTTTGTTGGTTTTTTGTGTGCCTTGTTCAGGTAATCGCACGGGCCATAGTCTTTCTCGTTCTCATTTTTTAATTTTTCCATTTTTATTTAGAGGTAATCGGGTCACGACGCTGTATTTTGAGTAGACCTTCATGATTTCTCCATTTTCGGTGTTTACTATTTTGATCTTACTGTTTTTATGCCTTCTGATAAAAAGGCAAGATCATGCACCCCAGCAGACATGCTGGGGTGCAACCAGAGGGAGATGAAAACGAACCAACCTGCAGTACGGTGGCAATTTTGTACCTAACGTTTTTCTCGTTAGTTCATGCAAGGCAACGAGTACAGTAGTACAAGGCTTGGTAACCCCTTAGCAACTGAACTCAGATCCCATTAAGAATTAGGAATGCAGAAATCGGGAGGGACTTTTGCTAGCGTTCCAGTTAGGTTTTTGACATTGGACCCTCAAGCGCCAAGAAGTGCCTTACTTATGTACAACATACGCGGCGAAATAATTAGATTATGTGTCCACACAAAAGCGGTTTATACAAAAACGTACGAAGCATATCGAGGCATTTTAATCAATACGCCACAATGCCGTGATATGCTTCGGATCAGAGGGGATAGAGACACAAGGAGATTCGTTATCGCAGTACCAGTTGCGCAATGAACACAGCAAAAAATTCTGGTGACATATTTCGCGCATCACAAAAACAAACAAAAAAAAACACGCAGGAAATAAAAGTCAACTAGACGACAGACTGTAAATGTTTTTAAATAGGCCTGCTGTGGAGACAAGATTTGCAAATTACATAGCGAGGAGGAAATTAAAAAAACGTACTGTAAATTCTGTTACTCGAAAAGGCCGAGAAAAACACTTTCGATAAAACGGCTTCGATAAAACGTCCGTCGATAAAACGGCGTTCGATAAAACGGCGTTCGATAAAACGACTGCGATAAAACGGCGTTCGATAAAACGGCGTTCGATAAACTGTCCGGATCCCCCTAGCGACAGGATTTGTTGGAGCGACTTCAAAAGAAGTACGAAACGGTCTTCGCTAAGGATATTCCCGGTCACAACGGACCTCTCATCAACCTAGAGCTCCACCAGGACGCCAGCCCCAAATTTCTCAAAGCCAGGCCAGTACCCTTTGCCATGCAGTCGGCGTACGACGAAGAGCTTCGCAAGCTCGAGCAGCAGGAGGTGATTGAGCCGACGCAGCACGGCAGTCATCGACACCCTGCGTGCGTTGTTTGCAACGTATCAGACAACGGCACGGCATTTGTTTCGGCAGAGATCAGGCAATTCTACCAAGAAAAAAGCATCACAGCTGTGACATCCGCCCCGTACCACCCAGCAACAAACGGCCAAGCCGAACGCTACGCTACGTGGAAGAGGGGACTTCGCAAGGACGAGACAGGGTCACTACAGCGACGCTTGGCCCGCTTCCTTTTGAAGCAGCACACAACAGTGCAAAATACCACAGGCCAGACCCCTGCGAGGCTAATGTTTTCGCGGGAAATGAGAAATCCTCTCAAGGCCGTTCGACCACAGCCATCTTCAAAGGCGGCACAGGATGCCCCTGACCCACCGCGCAGCTGGGGGATACAAAAGGGAGAACGCGTGCTCGCCCGCCAGTTTCAACACAAGCCGGATGGGTACCAGCGACCGTGAAAAAACGGATTGGCCTGCGGTCGTGGCTCGTCGAGGTCTCCGACAACTCGGCGGCACCTCAATCGGCTCCGCCAGCTGAGGCCGTCTTCAAGCAAACAAGCCCCTTCTGAAGGAAGTTATGCGTCACCACCCGTCAACAGGGCCTGGCATCTCACTATGGAAAGGGCCGCTGCGACGCCGACAACCACATGTGTAGACGGCCAGCTCCCGTCTTCGTCGCACCCCCAGGCCGTCGACCTACGCAAATCCACACGGCAGCGACCCCCCCCCCCTGACCGCTACCAGGCGCTCTTCTAAGGGGGGAAGGAATGTTGTGTTCGTGTGTGACGGTGCCTCCCGACAGCGCGCCAATTAGTCTTCCCCGCGGAGGGGCCTAACCTTTCCCTCGCCGACGCCGCCATCGACTCCTCGGGGAGATGGACAATGCACGGATAGACGCTTCGAGACCTTGCTTCAGTCCAGTCGGAAAGCCGTGCTCTCCTATTTTCAAGTGTGCCCGTGCGTCAGCTTGTCACTGACTGCGCGCACTCTGCTACGGCGCGAGCGGGTGCGTTCCCCCTCAGGCCGTCCCCTCGCCTTCCCCCCGTGGCCTTGCGCGACAATAGCCAGAAAATGTATAGCTTGTTTATTGCTTTTTTTTTTTTCGCGCGGCACCAAAACAAGTCCCCCCACCCAAAAACCCATTTCTTCTACTTATTTGCCAGCGCAGGGCCATTCGCCACGAAGTGGCGGGGCCCCCAGTCCCTAGCCTGTAAGAAGCTGACTTTTGCGGGAAAAGAGGAAAGGGTGCAGCCCATGCGGTGCTTTCGAAAGTGGGTAATTTCAAAGCAGGGGCAACTCTGCGCGTGAACGGACGTTAAAACGGGCACCCCTCCCCCCCCTCTCCCCTGCCCTTCAACGGCCGTAGAGGTTTGCAAGACCCCCGCATGCAACAATATAAATAAAGCAGTCGTAAATCCCTGACCATTCGCAACCTTCATTTTGAAGCTCTGCGCGCGTGCCTTTGCAGTCTTTCAACTACGTATAAACGTTTTATTTGTTAATATCTGCTTTAATTGGGGCTATTATTCTTAGTAGCGGTTATTTGAAGGTGCCGGTGGCGGAGCGCTTTCCTTTGCCCTTTTTGACCAGCGAAACGAGGCTCTACTTCGGATCAGCAGCTTTCAAACGGTAAGTAATTACGTTATCATTGCTTTCCTTTTATGCCAATTTTATGAAAAGCTTTCTGAACTGTCTTTAGACTTACATGAAAGCTGATAAAATATATGTTTCCGCAAATTATTTTAAAGACGAAGAGTTGGCTTCAGGGCCTTTTTCACTTCATTCGTTAATAATTAGTCAGGACGACAATGTCCATAAGACCCCAGAAAAATCATTACTGGACTTTAGGAGAATTCATAATTTTGTCTGATGCCGATCACAAATGTATCTAATTTCGGATTGACTTCTTTGTCTAGATACTCATCGACTCGAGGTCATAGTTGGGATTCCTACTTAAGGGGCTGTATTTTTACCACGGAATGGGAAGCGAGACTGCGCACGACATTTGTCGCATATTTCAAAACCCACGACTTCGCCTAAGTTATGTTGCAGCCGTCCACCGCGGTGCGCCTCAAAGCCATGTGTAGCTATTGCAAGATAATGTCAAATTCAAAAGAATAAGGCAGACAAAACACAAGTTTGAACCAGACTGTCTTGTCCCGATAAAAATGACACCAATTTTAATGCAACTGAAAAAAAAAATAATGTAGAAATTCAGAGAAGCGTCTACTAATGCACAGCATTCTTACGCCGCATGTTTTCATTATGTTTTTAATCAGATTTGGCTATGCCAAAACTGCCTAAAAAGCAGCTAACTACCCCGCGTAATTTTACTGCTTTAAAGATCCCTTTTCTTTCATCTTAAAAACGACGTACTAAACTTACACTACTAGATCAATTAAATACGTTGACTTCG
Organism: Haemaphysalis longicornis; assembly: GCF_048455015.1. Taxonomy (NCBI): domain Eukaryota; kingdom Metazoa; phylum Arthropoda; class Arachnida; order Ixodida; family Ixodidae; genus Haemaphysalis; species Haemaphysalis longicornis. The sequence goes on from NW_027526374.1 coordinate 58,119, forward strand.
CCGTTTATGTATTTCTGTACAAATGCACGGTGTTACTACGTTGGCCTATTTTCACGATCCTTTCATTCATCTTCCAGTCCTTCAGTTCTGAATTTTTTCCGGAAGATCTTATTTTTTATTTTTCCATTATTTTTCGGGATTATTTATTGGGAAGATATATGATTCATATTATGATATCAGTATTTTATTGATGATGATGATGATTTCTATTGGTTTCCCCTTTGTATCGGGGTGATGACATGTCATCTTACCAAAAAAGACTAATATACCTATGTTTTACACTTTTGGTTCAATGCTAGCGCTGCTTAGGGCAGGCACAAAAAGCTTATTAGGCACAAAATACTTTTTTTTTTCTGTTACAAGTGGTAACTGTCCTAGGCAATATTCCCCTCTCTGCTTTTCGTCCACCAGCATTCTAATCTTCTTTTCGTCCCCTCGACAGCCTTGAAGTTAACTTCCTCTGTGATACCTTTAAATCCTAGGGCTTCTGACAGCCCAATATTCCCTTTGTGTTTGTTCAATCGTAGTTTTTTTTTTTTTTTTTTTTCAGATTCAGCCAACTGTTTATATCGCCCCATTTTCGCTAGTATGACCACGGCATTTGTTAACTCTGCCAAGTATGCAATTTTGGGCAAACGCAAGGCGTTACGTGGTTGAGGGTGTGGGGGTGCTGAACGAAGAATGCTACGTATTTTTGAAGAATTAAATAGATGAAGCAGCGCTGACTAACTGGGAACTTTCTCGCCGGCTCTTTATAATGCCACAAAATGTTTGTGGGATTGGTGGCCGTCACCAATTAGCATGACCAGGCGACTGTAGCGGGGCTTCGAGTTTCCCTTGATCGGAGTGCTAACGTAAAATAAACACTGATACCTTGTTTTTAGTGTTCATTTTCCCGGCAATGCTGAAGTGTAGCGTGAAGTTGGAAAGCTTGTCTATATTCCTTGCGTTTTTTTTTTTTTTTTTGGCATAGAAAACTACTTTCGGGACTGGAGTGGAGCTGAATGAGTTACCAAAGGGTAGCTCTGTTAAATTTAAACTAAATTGCATTTCGTCTTCACGGGTACCCGTCTTCACGGCCCGGTTCCTGGATACCTTTAAAGAATGCCGTCTTATCGAACCACCTGCGTCCGTTTTATCGAAATAGTGGTATTGGTGCTTTCATTATCACGTCATTTACATTATGTAACTGGCCACTTCACTAAACTAATCGCACATGCAAAACGACCCCTATACATTTTGACCTACCTTTTTTGTCGTTGTGTTGTTTTCTTTCTTCATTGGGAATTGTTCTTGTGTTCAATGATAGCATTAAAACATGTTTTATAAATATGTATAGCATTCATTTCCGAGTACCCCTTAAAGCGAGGACCATGGCACGCCCTGCTTTCTAGCAAAAATGTGGAATTGGCGGGAGTAACGAATTGGTCGAAAAGAATTTGAAATAACAACGACACGAGAGAAATAGAAAAATATAGAAATAGAAAAAAATAGAACAAATAGAAAATTTTACAGTTATGATCCGACGAAATCAAAACTATGCAACTTGTACATATTTACATGTACACTGCCCTAGCGTTCGTGGTCACGTAATCCAGAGTCTTGTCTTCGCCCAATTTTTCTAATCCCGCAGTTTTTGCGCGATTCCTACCCTGCCCATTTGGCAGCATCCGCGAAAAAAGAGGGAAGAGCATGAGGAATCGGAGGAAGAGAGATGAGAGGGTGCTACGCGGCAGGGACGGCAGATGACGACCGTCTATAGGATACATTTGCGGTGTAGCAAGCAGACACGATGCCACTTTTCAATTACCCGCTAGACACAACAACTCGCCTAACAAATTATTATAGATTTGGTTCTGCTCTATGTTTCAGGATGGAGGTCATCACTTCGAACAAGGACCAGCGCAAGCTATTCTTCGAAGGATTTATGTGTATACCCGGCACAGGGAAGTAGCAGCTGGGTTCCGGTGGCGCTGCGTGAAGCGTGCTAAAGGCTGCAAAGGGTCAGTGATCACCGTTGAACGCACATAGAAGACGTCACAATGAGCTCAGATCATGATCACCCACCTAGTACTTCCTCCATTAACGTTGCGAAAGCAAGTTTACGTATGAAGACAACTGCTCTCATTTCCAGCGAAAACCCTGCAAAAGTCGTGTCCCAGGCAACGCAGCAGTTGACTGCGGAGGAGAAGGTGATGCTCAAGAGTGAGGACAGCATGAAGAAAGCGATTCGGCAGCAGCGGTGCATTTCCCACCCGCCAACGCCAAGCTCCCTCCGCGACCTTCAGATGGTAGGTCCATGGACCTTGACGGGGGGCATTGCTCCAGAAAAGTTCCTTATCCACGACAACGGACCTGACAGCGACCCGAGGTTGTTAATTTTTGCAACCGTGCCTTGCCTAAGGCTGCTGAGTGAAAGTGCCATCTGGTTCATGGATGGGAACTTTGATCAGGCCCCCAAAGGATTTCTGCAGCTATACGTATAATTCTCGTTCCTCTGGGGGAAGGAATCGTGTCTGTGGCGTACGCGTTCAAGACACGAAATACTCAAGAGGCTTACGAGGAGCTCCTCACTGCCATTATTTCGGAGTGTGCATCCCTGGGATTGCACCCTGCACCTGATGTGGTCATAACCGATTTTGAGAAAGGTGCAATGGACGCCGTAAGGACAGTACTTGGTGAGGACGCGCAGACGAAGGCATGCTTTTTTCACCTCTGCCAAAGCACGTGGCGCAAGGTTCAAGAACTCGGCTTGGTGAGCTCCTACATGGAATATGATTCGTCCCGGACCTTTGTCGGCCTGTTGAATGCACTTGCGTTCTTGCCGGTGGATGATGTCGAAGATGGCATGCCACTTCTTAGTGCTTTGATGCCAAGCGTTGCCGGTGATCTCACCGAGTACTTTGATTCCACTTACGTCAGCGGGAGCTTTCGGCGCCTTACAAGACCTGACTGAGGACTCCACCTGCGGCGGTTGCCTCCGAGGTTTCCCTGTGATGAGTGGAACGTTCACGAAGCAACAGTGGAGGACAGCCACCGCACAAACGACGACTGGGAGGCGTTGAACCGCCGATTTAGTAGTTTAGTTGGACACAGTCATCCCAGTGTCTGGAAGGCCATAGAAGTTCTGCGCAGCGAGTTGTCATCAGTAGCTGCGAAAATTGCACAAGAGGCCGTGGGAGCCCCGCCGAAGACGCGCACAGCGTCATCCCAGGTTCAGATGCAGCGCCGACTGCAGGCTTTGTGCGCCGGGTACACCCAAGGAACGAAAACGATGGAACAATTCCTTCGCGGTGTGAGCCACACCATTCGCTTTTAAGTGCCGAGCATAATAAAGTAATTTCCTACATTACTTCAAATTGTAAATGACTTCCTACTGTAAATACATTGTACTTTTTTTTCAGAGATAACTGCCTCGTGTTTCTTGACCTTTCCCTCTGACTTTCCCAAGGCTGCCAAAAATTCATATAAAAGTATGTATCAGAAACTGTGCCCAGGATGTATAGCGTGAATGGTTGTAGTAATGTAAATAAATTTAAGATATGCAATATTGAAAGCCAAAGCATGAACAAAAAAATACTTTCAAAAGCAACAAACAGCAACAAAGAGCGTGAGAAAAAAGTTAAAATGTGAAGGCGAAAGCATCGTATTTTTTGTTGATATGTCTCGAATTTTATGTTGAAATTTACGGCCGCGCCCGTCCACATTTGACCAGCCCCCTGGGCGGCCCCCTCCAACGCTCGTTTTAACTAAACATCACCAGGAGCACCCTATTTTCCCTTTCGGTACCTTCACCTGTCGAGGCCGCGCGGCACCGGTTTACCCTCTTTTGGCACTGTCTTTCACTTTCCCGGCGCGCGCTGCTACCGCCACTTCCGGTTCGAGATCTATCCTGCCCTCCCGTACGCCTGCGTGTGCCGGCGGCTGTCAGGCGCGTGTGTGCGTGTTGTTTACTTGTCACAGGGTGCTTACCTGTCAGATAAACCTCTAGTAGGGTCAATCGTTGTTTATGGAATTCCCAATGTATGAGCGGTTTTTTTTTTTTCGGCGGAAACAGATAAACAAGCACACACGCGCGTGAAAGCCGACGGCGTACGGGAGGCCAGGAGAGCTCCCGAACCGGAAGTGGCGGCTCTCCGCGGGAGAAAACAATGCACCCATGAGCCTTTGCGCTTTTTACCGGTCACCTATTAGAGCCCTCCTCCAACACTTCTCCCGTACAGCTGTTTTCCTTTCATGGCGCGCTATCTCGGGCTCACGCTCCTCGGCTTGCGCCATGTCCTGGCGCGCGGTTCCGTCTTAAACTTCCCAGCTCGTGCACGATCAACTTTTTTTAGCATCATTTTTCTTTGCCTCACAACGTGCGAATTTGAAATATACAGATGTGCTGAGATTTATGCATGCCGCATGTGGTTGAGACGTCAATGTAAATATCTGTCGGTTAAGCTAGTGTAACGGCAAATTAGAAAATAAATGTGAGAGAGGCAATGAAAAGAACACAACCTGAAGTTTGGTAAAACAAACGGTCATTATTCCAAGAGCCGGCGTTACTCGAACAAGACTACATTTTCCTGCGTTGGCATCGGGACCGATTTTTCTGGGACCATTCACAATTAACACGAGACGAAGAAACCACTTTCCGGCGCCTACAAACCAATTCGCATGCCCATAATACCCTACTAAACCTAATGTACCCCACCCAATACTCTGCCACCTGTAACTCCTGCCTTGTTGCTGGCACACTATACCATGCGGTAGGGAGTGCCAACGGGCCCCACTGTAACCCCAACTCCCAACCCTACCTATGAGCCTATGACCAGTGGGTGGAGCAGCTGACCAGCTCCGAGCTCTCGGACCAGCGCCGACTGGTGGAACGCGCCCGGACGGCCGGCCAGCTCCAAGGCATCTTGGATTAAGGATACTGGGTGTAGGCCCTAAGAACATCCTGCTCATTAGTGCAATAAATGTTTCTCTCTCTCTCTCTCTCTCTCTCTCTCTCTCTCTACCTTGGCTTTGGGACCATTTTTTCCGGGACCAATTTTTCCGGGACCATTTTTTCCTACCTTGGCTTTGGAACCATTTTTTCCGGAACTATATTTTCCGCGACCATTTTTTCCGGAACCATTTTTTCCTACACCCGAATTGCTACATTTTGGCACTTTCATAAGCACTATTACATTAAATTTCGTTAACATTAACTTCATTGCATTAATTCTTTATCAGGAACAGTGCCACTAAGGAAAACATTGACATTTTGTTAACAGCAATGGAAGATGTGAATCGTTCTTGCAAGGGTGATACGTTGATAAGAAAGACACTAGCATAAACGTACACGTTTTACAATCGGTCATGAATGCTGCATAATTTGCACTGCTGGTCATAACAATTTAGGGAAACAATACCGAAAATTTAGACAAACCAAAGTCTAAGTAATAGTTGGATTGTACAGCTTCTGAAGTACTCGAAGAATTTGATATATGTCTTCTGTACAGGGCTATTGACCACAGTTCCTGCACTGAAGCTATCAGGGCGCAGTTTGATATCAGTAATCATGCGTGCTACCACTCACACTGTTGCCAATGTCGATTAGTTATTTTTAACAATTTGTGCTTCATGCACACACAGATTTTGCTGTATAAGATCCGTTATTTATAAATGGACAGCTCCAGCAGGATCCGAATTGCGCCGATGCCCTCCCCTGTAGTCGTGAAGGCACACCAAATCTTTACCACTTAATTTGGCTTTGTCCATTATTCGGCCGTAATCCTCACCAGCTTTTAACTCTAGGATCCCGCCCCTGCGACTGAACAGGAACATGTTAGTCGGGTCCGTGACGATCCCACCACACTAGTAGCAATCACCGAGTACCGTAATTACCCGATTCTAACACGCTCCCGATTCTAACGCGCACCCGATTTTCCAGGCAAAAAACCGAAAAAACTTGCACCTCCGTTCGTAACGCGCAAGGAACCTTGTGAGCAAGAAAAACGAATGCGAGAGAAACGGGCAATTTATTCCCCGAAGTAATCTCACTCATCTCACTCCTCGTCGCTCTCCGAGAGCTCCTTGACGCCTTCCGCTGACCGCAACATCTCGTCATTGGTGCCGTCAAGCGCGTTCGCGATGCCACACTTCTGAACGAACGTTCAACCATGTTCGATGGGATCATGGCCCACGCCTCGCATGCCCATCCCGCGAGCTTCTCCAGAGGCATACGCTTCAGCCAACCGCTCGTTGTGAACGCGTGGGAGCCGCTCGTAAGCCGCGGAAGCGGCGCACCTTCGTTGCCGCTGCGCGCCATTGCTGTTATCAAGCACGCAATTGAAATAATTTGACTATTTGTGTGGACGCCGAAAGAAAAGCCTAGGCGCCTACATCCGAAAAATTGTTGCTCAAAGTCAAAGCTTTGGCGCCATCTTGAGATGGCGATAGTGATGGGTGGACCGATATTTCAGCTGTTTCGGCAGTTTCGGTTTCGTATCCGATTCTAACGCGCATGCGATTTTTCGACCTATTTTTGCGGAAAAAAGGTGCGCGCTAGAATCGGGTAAGTACGGTACGCCCTTGAAAACGGACTCTACAAATTGGTGTAACGGACTGGTCGACTTCCCCGTTCTGTCTGCAATGTGAACTGTCCGCAGCGTGCACTGTTTTCAGTGTGAGCCGCATTGTCTACAGTGTGAAGTGTACATTTCAGTGTGAACTGTGCATTTTGGTGCCACTGACTGAATTTAATGCGGTCATTTTGCGATTAGGACCCCAAGACTGCAACTGTGTTCATTGCGCGAGCTTTGACCTTCCCCTTTTCCCCTCATCCTTACTCCCCCCAGGCCCCATGGCCTCTCGTTTAGTAAAGTGTTTCACTCACTCAGATACGTATATTCTTTTCGATGAGACTAATGATCAGCTTCGCGTTAGCTTGAGGTCACGGTAGCCGCAGCAGAGATAAAATAAGAGAAAAAAAACAGTAATCTCCTGGGTGCACTATTTTTGAGGTAGTAATGTAAGAGTTCAAATAGCGGCAAAAAAATGTCAGTTTTCGAGATCTACTTATGGGGATAGATGAGCAGTTTGTGTCCGTTTCCTGCGACACATTTTTTAGCTACCACATATGGATTTCTGTGGTGTCTGGCCATTTAATGCGAGTGCATTGCGTCACAGTTCGCGCCTCAAGTGTAAGCGACACGCACGCAAAAAAAGTTTACAAATGTGTACACAAGAATTAGCAAGCACAAAAATATAAATAGTACAACACAAGTTGCAAAACGCCGCTTCACGTACTACAACGCTCCATATCGAAAAACATACTTTACGCCCCGTTTCTGGACCTTTTGGACAATCCAGGTAGTGTTGGTGCACCCGCTCTACGTGTCCATGAAGGCGTTGACTGCTGCTTCGTCAGGCAGGTTCGCGCGGAACACAGACTCATTATTTGTTGGTGCGAGGTTATCTCTGACGACCTCGAGCGGCTACTCGTGCTCATCCATGAAGCAGAAGTTATTAGCTGCGCGACAATCGCGTGAATGCGTAGGGGACGCGCGTGGCGCACACAATTATGAGAACGGACCTTGTGATGGGTAGTTCTGCGCGAGTTCGAGGCACAGACGAGTATGGCGAATAACACGCTCGCTGATGTTTTCAGCGGACGAGGGACCGACGTACACGTGTGCTTTCGACCGAATGAGAGCAAACGTTTTGCGCTTCGGTACGAAGTCCAAAGGACCACCCAAAACAACAAAAAAAGAACATTTTTGTCTTCACTTTAATGGGAGTGCTTGCTTTCCGGAACGTAAACAATAACTACATGTACGTGCAAAAGCATCCACCCGCGCACGCACTTTGAGCGACGCGCCGAGCGAACAGCATGGGAGACGAGCGACTGTAGGCGCGCGAGGGAGCGCGGAGAGCGAGCTTCAGCTTCTCAGCGCGTACGCCAGGCTCGCGGTCGGAGCGAAACCATCGGCCGCCGCGAAGCAGCGCGATCACAAATGAACAAAACAAATTTTTGTTTTCAGTTTATTGAGAGTGTTTGCTTTCAGAAACGTATATAATAGCCACATGTACGTGAAAGCCTCCATCCGAGTGCGCGCACTGAGAGCACCGAGCCGAGCGCTTATCTAAGAACATGATGGGAGGTCAGCGTCAACTTGCAGGCGCGCAAGAAGAGCGCGGAGAGCTCAGGGGCTCAGGTACAAAAGGTTAACTTCTACCACATGTGCGTCTGCTTCCCCAGCGCCGCAGGCCAGCCCCGCGCACGGAGCGAAACCATCGGCCGCCCGCAAAGCAGCCGAAACGGAAGGGGGAGAAAATGCACGTCGCATGAAGTCGCGTACATAGGGGAAGTGACGTCACGGTGCTGCGTCGCTGCTTGGGGGGGTGTGGTCGGCCTGGGCCCCTATGGGATATGGTTTGGGAATACGCCCCCGGGCCCTTGCTTTCCTCAGGGAGGCCACTGTCGCTGGACTAAAGGGGTCCTGAAATACCTTTCGCCGATGCATGGATGTACATGTAACCAAATAAGACAATGTATTAGCAATCTCCTCCCGCAAGAACTTTGTTAAAGCGATGAGTATTAGCTGAGAAATCGTAAATAAAAAACCGCGCATTATCGTCGCGCCGCGTTTCATCCTCCTTTCGCTGTTGACGGCGCGAGAGCCTTCTCTCCCATGATGCTGCGCGCTTCAGCGGTGACGTACTTCCGCTATGGCGCTCCGCATACTGCCGTCTGCTACGGGGCCCTATTCTCGACTGCACAAATTGCCGGCAATACAGGCAATTTTCCGGAAGTCTTTTCTGATTGGCTTTCAATTTTGGTCACGTGCTTCCGGTTGACAACGCGGTTATGTGTGCTGTCGTCATTTTGACGTTTCATGTCGTTTACGGACACCAGTTCTAAAGTTTGCCTTATTTCTCGTTACTAAAGGCGCATAATTCTTGGCCGGCAATGAAAAACCAGACTAAATGCAGCGGACATGACAACGTAAGCCTGTCTTTGCTATTCAACAACAATACTGCTTGTAATACACACCCCCTCTGTGATTGGCTGAGAAGGTGTGACGTAATTTAAACAGTTGGCGGAACGATCACGTCATGCATTGGCAACTTCAGGCTGCGTAAAAGTGACGTAATGCTACGTAACAGCTTGAAAATGGCGGCTGTTTTTGTCGCAAAATACAAGCAAAATAGGGCAAAATATTGCCCCGGCCATAGAGTTTGCCACGGCTTACGGCGCCGCGAAAGGTGCGGCAATTTGCAGCAGGCGCAGTTTCGCATGCGCGCTGTTTAAAGCATGTTTCCTACCGAAACAAATTATAGTTTCAACTGCTTCTAAGTCAGAGATCATGGAACATACAAATAACATGCAGTATTTTGCTTTTATGTTTGGCAATGAAATAAAAATTATTTGTTCGGAGCAACCGCAACATAAGAGGGCAGTACAAGCTTCTCCATGACAAAGAGAACCCAATGCATGGCATTTGTCCATACTCGTCCTAGTAAGCTGTTGGGTCACATGATCGAGCTCAAGAGAAAAATAACAATGAAAAGTGACTATTTAGTTCATTACAGCGCTGCTTGCAGTCGTGCTTGACGAATGAGTTAATCGGTGACATCGGTGCGCTCCGCGGTTATCAGGCGTAGCGCTTCGCTGCTCTTATGTGTCATAGAAGCGATGGTCGCGGCCGTCTTTTTCTGTGATCACGCCATAAACTTGTAACATAGCAGCAGACGATGGCGTGGCGGCGGTGGCGGCAGGGAAGGTGATAACGCAACAAAGCTTGCATTGAAGCAGAGAGCCCAGCTATGTTAATAAAAGCGATTGAAAGAAATAAATAGATACGGTAAAAAAATTGTGTGATGTTCTTTAGCTCGACATCCGCCTTTCGCTCGCTTTTGGATCAACGTTACTCGATCGCCTTGTGGTGTTGGCGCCAAATTTGACCTCCAGAAATGTGTTTTTCTTGTCAGCCTCAGCTACCGTCTTAATTTTTATAGTACATGCCAAGTGTTTTTATATCTTTCTTGCACAATATTTGATACCTTGGTAGCGATCTTTATGAGTGACTCGTCAAATTACACTGCATGTCGTCATAGCTATAGGTGCAGCACGTCACTGATTGCTTACGTCGTTCTTACGCAAAAAAACATGGGCGAAATGCCGGCAATTTGTGCAGTCGAGAATAGGGCCCACGGGCAAGCTTTGTTGACACCATGAATCCCGCACTCCGCTCAAGGCTGGAAAAGCGAACGAAAAAATTCCCCCGCATTTCCCCGAGGGGGAGAATGTGAAAGTGCGAATGCACGGTTGTCGGCCCGCTTGCGGCGCTTGCGCTCGGCCCCCGCAGCCCACCGCCTCGCCGCCTTCTCTTCCATCTCTTCCATCGGGTTTGTAGTATCACGTGTACACCACGCAGTTATCAAGCCGCTATAACGCCGCTGAGTCGCCAACGCACGCCGCTGACGACGTAGTTTGAATGCGTTAAAGATATAAGGCGCGTCAACACTGATATCACCGTCGCGTCCGTGGCTTGATCGGTAGAGCGTCGCGCTGCGGCCGCAAAGTCCGCGGATCGAAACCTGGCGCCGGATGCTGTTTCTTTATAGAGGAGCACTGCGGACGCCGACGCCGCCGCCGGCGGTGGATGGTTTGGGGTCGCTTATAAAGTGTATTCACACTTAAAATCTGGCCGCATTTGTGCGGCGGCCTGGCCTTGCCCTTTCGCGGTGTGCGTTGCTGCAGGGCAGCACGTGACTTTTTATCGGCGGGGAACTCGCAGCCGCACGGGGAGGATCGTGTGCTCGTTCTCTTTCATGCACCGCGCACTGTTTATCCAAAAAGCGCCGTATCAGATGTGGCCCCGCTGGTGCCGGGTCTTATTTTGCGGTGGTGGTAATTCCTGCCGGCGGCATGTGAAAAAGACATTTTAAACCGATACAGAACCCGTGCACAAAACGGTTCAATCATGTGACCAGTTAAGCTTGGGGCGACGCGTGGTGGAGAGCGGCAACGTTGGCAAAACATGCTCCGGCGCGGCTCTGAGCTTTCTAGTGATGGAGCGAGCGCCATTTCTTTGACAATCTCAAACATCGGTTGCCTTGGCAACAAGGCGCAAACCGCCCCAAAAGTCAGTTACGGTTGCGTGATCCCGGTCCAGCTCGGGGCCCCACCTCGCGACATGTGGGCACTGCAGGCGTACCACTCACTCCCATTGGGAAGTGTGAGATGCGTTTGGCATTACAGGAGGCGATGGTGTGTGTGTTGTGGACGCCTTTGTTTCGCGATGAAATGCGACGTTGTGCTTCTGCGGGTGGATAGGCCTCCTGCGCTGCCCAGGGGGCGCTGCGCAAGCGGCTTCCGGGCAGTACTTCCGGGTAGTACAAAGCTGCGCGGGTCCCATAGGACCCCGTGTTGACAGAAGCAAAATGAGCTCGACGCTCCCGATTATTTTGCGACGTGGTCACCAGTTCATCCCCGACGCGTCCGATCTATTTCAGCGATCAACTTGGCATCAGGGGAAAAAGCGTTGCAGCGCTTAACACGTTTACAGCGCCGACGAAAGGGCCGGGACCGTGACGGCGTCTGCTACTCGCAGGTTCACCGATCGATGGTCGTACGAAGTGAAATTTTAAGTGAAATTTCTAGTTTAAACTAATCGTCTAGGTGACAGAGACTTCTCAAAAACAGCCAAGAAGAGTGACGCAATCGGTGATGATCGCGCTTTAAAAAGCCAGCGAGTCCGGCGGACCGCAGGCTCGCCTGCTGCGGTGCGCCGCTCTTTTGCGTACCTGCACACTATGCGTGCACTTTCATTAAACAGTGCTCGTTTGCGTCGCCGTTACGAATACACGGTGCAGCGTTAGCTTGCCGTTTTGTTGCGTGTCTCAGTGACAAATTGCCGCGACCGTCAGAAGCGTGAAATCTGTTTTGCGATTCCGAAATTAGTGGCCGTAAAACAAAGTGGTCGGGCGAACTAAGAGGCCGCTCGCTTTCCTTGTTTGCTCTCGCTTTACTTAATTACGCTCTTGCAGTATACATTCCCAGTTCGCACTTAATCGCCTAGAATGAGGGTCAGCAACGGCCGAGTTCCATGCAGCCGACACACGGTGGAGGGCTGGACGGCAAATCGGAAGGGGGGGGGGGAGAGGAGGGGGGCTTTGAATGCAAAGAGAAAAAATTCAGCGAATTTCTAATAATATTCGACAATAATCTGGCGAAGTGTGAATATGGGGGTGCAATTCAACTGGAGGACGCCAATTCTCTGTTCTTGCCTCGCTGTCTAACTCCATTTGAAGTCAAAACTGGCGTGTCGGCGTTCAGATTCGACGACCCCTGCACTAGAAAACCAACACAGTCAGTGATGGTCGTACGTAAATATTCGGGGCCCCGCGCCGTGTATGCGGCTGTGTTATGTTATGCTGTGTTATGTGGTGTTATAGAAGTACACATCTCTTCAGGCAGCGGGCGTGTGATTTGGTGCATGTTTTGCGTCCTTTAATAGCGCTTAATTTGTTTATTTGGCGCTATTGCCCCACCTACTCGCTAGTATACATGTACCCTCCCGTTCGTAAATCATGCGGCGTAAAACGTTACGCAAGAATCATTTAGTTTGCGAAAATACGAAACAAAATTTCCACTCGTTTCAAAGGCGGTGCCAGGCCAGCAGTGTCAGCTGAGTCGGCTGCGCAATTCTTACGTTCGCTTGCATGCTCCCGCTGAAGCAACCTTTTGCAGTTACCTCAGGATATAGGATGAGCAGCGAGTCCGTGTTTATGCTACTCGTGAACTTTCCTTTGTCGACCGCACGCAAGAAGAAAAAACTGTAACTGTCGTGAAACAGTTAAACCACCCGACCTGGCGATACTGTCCCACGTTGCGACCATCGCGAAAGCTCGCTAAAAGAAAGCCGACAAATCGGCTTCTTTTAGCGGATATTATTTTGTTTAGCCTCTGCAACTACTTTAAGGGCTATTTCATACAATATGCAGTCATTTAAACTCGCCACAAAGCGCCACAACCAACTTTCACTCTGGCTTGTAATTGAAAACACATGGAGGGCGGCGAGGGTCGTCTGCTTTTGTACTACCCAGAGGCGTTGGCCGCTAGGGGCGCTGCATGTCGCTTATCGAGCGCCGTACGACTCAACCTCGCATGGGGTATGTGCAGTGTGCGTGGCTAAAAGCCATCTCGGCTTGCGCGCCAGAGTTAAGTGACTTGCTGTTCGTCCCCGCAAACCGCGCGCGAGGTGAGTGCCGAATTTACGACGGGCAGGAGGAGGCAACCTATCGTCTGTCAATCGCGGTTCAGACTTGCAACGCCTGTTGTGACGTTGTGTTCGTTCGAAACGCATCTCTGGATTGTTTTGAAGTGGAATAAAATGTGTCCGTCAAACCCGGGCATTCGGCCCAGGGCGTTCTCTGCGATTGCAGGAAAGAAGTGCCACGGGGCTTCAACGCTTTCTTTATGGAACGTACTCAGGTAAGATAATATCCATGTCGTGTTATGGCCGTGTTGCATTCAATACTAACGGGATAGCGTTTGTTTACACTTGTTTCGTTTGTCGTAAAATGTCCAAGCACTCCGACACTCCGCTGGCAGATCAGCCGGCGAGCCGACGCTGAGCAGACGACTCATCTCTTTGCCGGAAGTGCGTGAAAAAGCCGCCCAATGGCAGGATGTCTAGCTCATGACGAACATCTGGGAATCGATGATGTAGACATGTGAAGATGGCGGCGTCCAAAAACACGAAGGAAAGGGTGAGAAAAAAGCGACAAACTTTGCAACAAAAGTGTGAGCTTTCCGCTGCGCGTAAAAGAGTAATACTTGGCCCAGATGACCTCGACGACCCAATCTAACGATTGCGCTACTTCATTTAGTGTGCTCAAAACGCCTTTCAGGGCCCCTTTAAGTGACAACCCAGGTATTGTGCAGGACGTAGAAGGGCTAAGTAAGATTCGCAGCAGCTATCACAGGATGGTTAGATGCAAGCTAAGGCTGAATCTCATTAGAGAGGAGGAAACTCGTAAAAACTAAGAAACTTCGCATGGAGTCAGTCAGAGCCAGATCGAAGGAGTTTAAAATAACCCTTCAAAACAAATTCACGTTTCTAGATGAGAGGGATCAGATTGAATTAGCCGAGCGGTCGAAACTAGTTAACAGAAGTGAAACAAACGACATTCGTGCATATATATATAACACGGCAGTGATCGAGGAAACGCTGCAATGGGAGGCTTGAAAGCAACTATAGAGAAAGCTAGTCATCGAAAAAGACAGGCTGTACGCGCTCCAAGACAAGCAGGGTAACATAACGCACAACATGGACGCGATAGTAAAGGTAGCAGAACGATTTTACAACAGGTTGTATGTCAGCGACGTTAGATCAAAGGAAACTACTGAGAGTACAAGCTCAACTTGCGATGTCCCATTAGCAACTGAAGAGAAGTTGAAAGGCTCTCAAAGGCATGAAAATGGAAAAAAAGCTGTAGGTGACGATGGCATAACCGTGGATCTTTTAAAGGAGGGAGGATGTAATGTACTGGAAAAGCTTGCTGTACTATTTTCGGAATTCTTGAAGACTCAAAAGTGCCCATAGCCTGGGAAAACACCAACATTGTTTTGATTCATAAGAAGGGAGACCCCAAGGACCTCAAGAATTACAGACCCATCAGCCGACTCTCGGTTGTGCACAGGCTTTTTACTGAAATTTTAGTTTGCCGCATTGGTGACAGCCTCCATTTCCAACAGCCCAGAGAGCAGGCTGGGTTTCGGAAAGGGTTCTCAACCATGGATCAGATCCATGTTGTGAATCAAGTGACATAGAAATCCGCAGAATACACTTAACCCCTTTCCGTGGCAGTTTTAGACTATGAGAAGGCGTTTGACTCCGTACTCACCGCAGGTGTGATAGAAGCGCTAAAAGACCAAGGAATAAAGAAAACCTTCATAAGAATTCTAGAAGAAATAAATGCACGGAGAGGATAACCCTCCACAGGCAAAGCGATAAATTCCCGATCCGAAAGGGAGTAAGACATGTGAGATACCATATCGCCAAAACTATTCACATGTCTGTAGGGGGTATTTAGAAAGCTCGACTGAGAAAACATACATCTGAGGTTTGCGGACGACATAGTTTTCCTGAGTGAGAGTGCAGAACACATGCAAACAATGCTTGAGTAACTGTGTACAATCCGAAAGCACGGCCGTCGGTCTAAAAATAAATATGAGTAAATCTAAAGTAGTGAGAAATAAGCATGCCAAAAACGTCCGCTTCAGCTCAGGAAACGAAACGCTGAAGAAGTAAAAGGATACAACTACCTCGGACAGATGGTTAGGGCTGACCCCAACCACGAGAGAGAAATCCGGCGCAGTATAGGTTATGGGTTAGTGAGCACTCAGCAAGCACTCCCAAATAATGAAAAGTAAGCTACCTTTGTCATTCAAAAGAAAAATCTACAACCACTGCATACTGCCGGTGATAACATACGGAGCTGAAACTTGGCGCCTTACTAAACAACTTGAAAGCAAACTTTGGTTGGCTCAACGGGCCATGGAACGGATAATGTTTGAAATAACACTCAGGGACAAGAAACAAGGTATACCTGGACCAGAGAACGAACCAGAAAAGAAGATATCTTACTACAAAAATAAAAAAGAAATAGACTTGGGCTGACCATGTAGTGAGGCGAACCGACAACCGGTGGGCAATTAAGGTAGCAGAGTGGATACCAAGAGATGGGTGCAGAAGATGGGGAAGGCCATTAAGCCGATGGAGAGATGAAATATAGAAATTCGGGGGTAAATTGCATAATCGAGCAGTGCAGGACAGGAGCAGCTGAGGTCGGAGGCCTCCGTTACCTCCGTCCTGCAGTGGACCTGAGCAGGCTGATATACAACGGTCTGAAAAAAATAGCAGAAACGGGCTAATAATTTTTCGTTATTTTTATTGACATTGGCTTTCGTAACTGCTATATCCACGTCGTTGACACTTGTCAGAAAATACACTGTAGCATTTCATTTTGTTTTCTCTTAAAACGGTCTTTCTTCCATAAAAGTCTGCGTCCAGTTTTCCCCAGAGCTCGCATTCTGAAACCAAGCCAAACAACAACACGTGACGCCATTAGGCTTGAACTTACATTGCGATTAGATGTTTTGTACTGATATTGTTTTAATAAGCAAGCTTGAGAAAATAGCTAAACTACTCTCTCAACGTCACCTCGCCATCAGGAATTGCGCGTTGTAAGGGCACGTGTTCATGTTTTCAGTGCAAACCACGCGGGGCCGAATAAAGTCATGAAAGGTTACAAGCAAGTCCAGAATGACGATTCAACGTGTTGTCACGTTTTTAATACAAAAATGCTTAGCCTGTGAGGCCAGACATAAGCACTGTGTATAGCTTGTATTCACTGGCGCGGCACGAATGCAGGCAACCATGTGAGTGCGCCGTCACTGGTTACGCCGGGCTCCGCGGGATGGCGGTACTTGTCCGTACTAAGCAAATGATTTGTGTTTGACGTTCCAAACTCTACCCCACGGAACGCAAAGTAATGGCTCGACTCCAATGTAAACGTTATCAATAACATCTCTGTTGACACCACCATTGAGAATCGGGTTGAAACGGAGCCCGCCGGTGTTTTTTTTTCCTTCGGCGTGCGGGCGTGGCACAAGCCGCGCCATGTCCGTGGTGCATCCGACATGTCTGTGGCCGTTTCCAGTATTGCCAAGCAAAGAAATTGACAGCTAAACTTTTCAATGAATACCACCTATATAACTAGACACTTCTTTGTGGTGAATTGTTGCTATAAACAATGTTTCTTCACACGCCCAACCCTTCCCCGACGTCGTGAAAATAATGAGCATTTGTTGTATATACATAGTAGCAACCACGCTGCGCAACGCAGATGCATGCTTCTGGTGCGAGGGGAAATAAGCAGTCGAAAAAAGACTAGTGCACGGAGTAAGAACCAGACACTAGTGGAAGGCTACGCTTCATGGGGCGGCTAGATAATAGAGAGTTTTAGCACTCCGTATGTTCCGTGTTGTACGTAGTTCCCGTGTTGACCGGGACCCGTCTGGGCAGTTGGACATTCGTCGCGGTAGGGGGGATTATACGCCTCGAGCTTTGCGATCGCTGCTCCGCCTGCCGCCGCTTCTCCGCGTAGTGGACGGGATTAGCGCTGCGCGGCCCATAGGGGTTCATGCAGTGTTTTGATTCTCTTTCGCTTCTTTTTGCCCTTCCAAGCGCTAAAAAACTTGTTATGGTGACGTCTGTAAGTAAACAGCACGTTTAGGTTACTTCAAAAGCCGCTGCGTCTTGGTAGGGTGCTCAAACATAAACAATAGCTATCCGGGAACGCGGCTCTGCGTCCTTCTCGGCCGCTGTTACGGGCGTCGGCGACGGCAGCAGCATACCACCACTGTCACCTCCGAATACGTCCGGCACAAGTGAATTTTATTGTCGCCTCGTTTAAACCTGATACTGGCACAGTGAGAGGTGTGTTTTGTTTTGCAGCGCGGACAACGAATGCGGCCTCATTACGAATATATGCGTCGTAGAAAAATATATTTCGGGGATGCGATTACCCAATACCTGACAATCAGTTGTGCCTTTTATAAGAATATAAGCCACGCGAAAATGTTAAGTATATTCTAAGGCTCTGCGTCGGGAAAGATGTGCACTCATGCCTTATAGCAAGAACCAAGAAAAGTGAATTAAACAACTGAAAAATTAATGGTCTGGAAGTCCGGAAGAGACAAAATAGCTCGTACAGAAATGGAAAAAAAAAAAAGAAAACGCAGCGCAGCTTCTGAAATGCTAAAGATGTTCGTATAAGCTTAAGCCGGGTAGGACTTACGAGGACAACTAGTGTGCGAAATGCACTGCTATTTCGCGAGACATGGGGAGGGGGGGAGGGGGATCGCTAACGTATCGTTGTGTACGATTGCGGGGCGAAATCAAGAAAATAACGTTGTAGTAATCACACACACAAGCTCGTCGTTCACGTCACTCTAGTTTATATACTTCAACTAACAGCTGATCCCTCGGCGAACGCATTTTTTGAGGTATACAAGTTCAAAACTGATAAAGGGTGTCGTTAGAAGAGTGGGATATCTGATAAGGCCTTCTGATTTCCATTTGTGCTAGATTTTGCAGGCTCCCTGCGTCATATGACTATGCTTCGAAGAAACGTTTAGTCGCGAACGGGCATTATTGTAGAAGCCCTTCTCCGGCCTGCTCGCGGAGGATATATGTAACAAATATGAATGTTTGCGGGCGCCCAGCTCACGACAAGACGCCCCAGCATTATTTTTTTTGTCGTGCGCTGATCCCGGGTATAATTTTGATTTATCCATCGTACTTATTTCGTAGAATGTTCCTGAAATTTATGTCCAGGGTAGTGATCAATATCTGAGGTATGCTATTGGCAAGCATAACTGGCGTGCTGTCAGGTATGACCGCTCCACTAGGTTATATAAGCGCACAAAACTGATTTACATCGTAATGTATAGCCATGGCATGACCATCTGGGAAAATTATGCTTACGGAGACACTGTTTGTAAATTTCAGGGCAGTGGAATCACAATCACCTCCATATGCGTATCGCGGTTTCGCGACGCCGACCTGTAACGCACACCTTGCGCTTGTACAGACCGAATGTACCGGACTAAGATCGCGTCACACACCTTTACACTCTCGTAAACACACCACATTTGCGAACAGAGTGACTGCTCCACATAAATGTGTATTTCCAACGCCTAAAAACGGTAAATCTCCGTCGTGAACTGGTCCTGAAAGCAACGGTGACAGTGGGGAGCGGGCCGGCGACTCCCGCGGCTGCTTTCGAAACGGGCCGCTAGGGGGATTTCAGTGGCGCCCCTACTAAGGTCCCTGAAAGAACTAAGGTAGCGCCAACTGCTCCCTCCTTCTCCGCTGCCCTCCTCTTTTTTCTCTCCCCTCACCCGCGGCGCCGCCGTCCCTTTAAAGGGGTCCTGAAATGCCTTCCGCCGATGCATGAATGTACATGTAACCAAATAAAGCAATGTATTAGCAATCTCCTCCTGCAAGAATTTTCTTAAAGCGATGAGTATTAGCTGAGAAATCGTAAATCAAAAACCGCGAATTATCGTCGCACCGTATTTCCTCCTCCTTTCAACTGTTTCTTCGCTGTTGGCCTCCCCTCCCATGATGCTCCGCTCCTCAGCGGTGACGTACTTCCGCTATTGCGCTCCCACAGACTGCCGTCTGCTACGGGCCAGCTCTTTCGGCTTTTTCATCTCTGTAGACACCATGGAGACAGGCTGGAAAAGCGAACGAATGACCTGGCCGCATGTGTGCGGCCTGGCCTTGCCCTTTCGCGGTGTACGTAGCTGCAGGGCTGCAGTTGGTATCGGCGGCGAACTGGCAGCCGCGTGGGGAGAATCGTGCGCTCGTTCCCTTTGGTGCACCGCGCACTGTTTATCCAAAAAGCGCGGTCTCAGATGTGGCCCCGCTGGTGCCGGGTGTTATTTTGCGGTGGTTGTAATTCCTACTACCGGCGGCATGTGAAAAAAGACATTTTCAACCGACACAGAACCCGTGCACAAAACGCGCCGGATCGGATCGCTTTATCAGCGGCGATGAACGTGAAGGCGAAGAGCAAACCAACGCTGCACTCGATCAGCGAGAACCCGTGTTCTGACAAGCTGCACCCATGTGTTGCATTCAACACTGACGGGAAAGCGTTTGTTTCCACTTGTTTGGATAGTCGTAAAATGTCCAAACACTCCGGCACTCCGCTAGCAGATCAGCCGGCGAGACATTTCGGAAAACATTTGACAGATGGCGCCGTATGCATTAGTGTGTCGCTACGCAAAACTGATGAGACGCTCTACTAAAACTCCCATCGCGGTGTCACGTAGCGGGACGCAAAAATTTAGCGTTTAGCGTATGCAAAGGCCACAAACGCTGTACTAAAACTCTATTGGCAGCAAAATAGCGTGCGTATGTGAATCCGCTTGCGTTTACAAAGCTGCACGCCGAGCGCGTACGTTTCAAACCTAGTGACATCGTTTAAATACACTGGCAAGCACAGTGTAACGTAGTCATATATCAACCGTATGCTCAGGCGACAAGCAAGAGCTTGTTTTTATGTGGGGCGGAGATTGCGCATAAAGGCCCGTTCGCACTTGCGACGAAAGCGAGTGAGAGCGGCAGGAATTCCGTCGCTTTGTCGCGCGACGATCGTTTTTGTCGAATGGTCGGGACAAATTTTGGTTGCGCGACAGAATTCCCGTCGCTTTCGCTCGCTTTCGTCGCAAGCGGGAATGGAAAGTTCTGCCGCTGCCGTCTTCTACGCAGCTCGGAGGTAACCGCGCGATCTGCTCGGGCCGGATGAACGCGCACACTCCCGCACGGCAGCGCTCCAAGCGGCAGACGGCCGCGTACATCGCTCCCGGCGCCCGCCTGGAGCCCGTCCTCGGCACACTAGCCAGTATATTTCAGGCACTATAATGGAGGAAAGATTTTTTGCTTCCGATGAACCTAGTTCTTTGCCCCTGTGTTTTTAAATACGTGAAGTGGTTAGCACGTCGTCCTCACGCAGCTCTGTATCGTCGTAGCATCGCTGATTGTCCGAACGAAGCTTGCAGCTAAGCCAATGCAGCGACCGAAGCTGTGTGTGTGTGTGTGCATCGCCTCCTGTGTGTTGTGGACGCGTTCGTTTCGCGATGAAATGCGACATTGTACTTCTGCGGGTGGATAGTGCTTCCCATGGTCTGGATTATCTTTCTCGAACGACGTACCACTCAACCTCGCATGGGGTATGTGCAGTGTGCCTGGCTAAAAGCCTTCTCGCTTGCGCGCCAGAGTTGTGACTTGCTGCTCGTCCCCGCAAACCGGGTGTGAGGTGAGTGCCGTATTTACGACGGGCAGGAGGAGGCAACTCATCGTCTGTCAATCGCGGTTCAGACTTGCGACGCATGTTGTGACGTTGCGTTCGTTCGAAACGCATCTCTGGATTGTTTTGAAGTTGAATAAAATGTACGCGTCAAACCCGGGCATTCGACTCAGGGCGTTCTCTGCGATTGCACCAAAGAAGTGCCACGGGACTTTCTTTATGGTACGTACTCACGTAAGATAAAATCCACGTCGTGTTATGGCCGTGTTGCATTCAATACAAACGGTTAAGCGTTTGTTTACACTTGTTTCGTTTGTCGTAAAATGTCAAAGCACTCCGGCACTCCGCTGGCAGATCAGCCGGCGAGCCGACGCTGAGCAGACGACTCATCTCTTTGCCGGAAGTGCGTGAAAAAGCCGCCCAATAGCAGGATGTCTAGCTCATGACGAACATCTGGGAATCGATGATGTAGACATGTGAAGATGGCGGCGTCCAAAAACACGAAGGAAAGGGTGAGAAAAAAGCGACAAACTTTGCAACAAAAGTGTGAGCTTTCCGCTGCGCGTAAAAGAGTAATACTTGGCACAGGTGACGTTGGCGACCCAATCTAGCGATTGCGCTAGTTCATTTAGTGTGCTCAAAATGCCTTTCAGGGCCCCTTTAACTCCGCGGCGGGGCCGCCATATTTGTTGGCCACTTGAGAGCAGACGCCCTCGCTACGCTTCAGGGCGCTCGCTGCAGTTTGCTCTTGTTTTCGCGCCGAAATCGCTCTTTGGTAGCATTTATAGGATTTCTAGAGCCCCGTTTTACCAACAGGCACTGAGTGATAGTGTTTTGTCTTATATTTTTGTCTACAAGGGGATATTTGCGGGGCGGATGCCGCTGGCGCATACGCACAGCGCGGTTTTTGTTTACGTGTGCGGCATTCTGTAACACCTCAGGATAGCTCGTGAATGCGAAAGGATCGAGCGTGGACATTTCAAACTGCTCTGTTACGGTAGTTCCGTTCTTGCATTCGCGTGACTGTGGTCGTGCAATCACTGCACAGAGGACTTGCGCACGGTTCGCGGCAGTATACAGTGCGCTTCATTCGCGAATGCCGTAGTTCGAGCGCTGCGCTGGCGTCCTTGCACTCGCCTTTCTTGCGATAATTGTGTATCCTCAGCGGCGTTCACTCTGCGCCCGCTTTTACTAACGACCTACAGCCTACCTTAATTACGCGCAGTTTAGAGTGCTTTGCCGTTTTTGTAGAAATGTTTCCTTCACCTTCATGTCGCTATAGGCTGCTGTGAGTAGACTAAAACATACACATGCTGTTGTGCGTGTGTGCACGTACAGCGACGTGAAAAGCCCTTCTTCCCCGACTTCGCAGCCGGATACACTAAACTACACTCGCGGCCGTACGTTCATGTGCGAACCTAGTGAAAAACGCAGACCTGTAATTCTGGGAATACGCGCCAGAGAAGACTGCGATCAATCGATCGGGTAAACTGAAATTACAGTCCCTCTAGGTACAAATTATGTAACTAGTTACTGAAGTTAATTAATCATGCAATACGTTTTTTCACCGGGCGCGGTCGTTTACAGCCGTTATTAATGGAGGCGCCTGGACAGAATTGTTTTGTGCTGGGATATATTCTGGCAGATTTGTACATTGCACTAACACAGGGATACACCCGAAAGAAATTCGAAAGAGGACCAATGTCACGATGATTATCAAGAGAAAACAATAAATCACAAAAATGAATTGGTGCCGGCAAATAGATATTTTATTGGAACAAACGTCCGTAATGACGTCGTGCAGGTGGCTTGTGCTGCTGACGTGGCTTATCGTGAGAAAAAATGTTGGGAGTGGCATGTGGGTTTAGTTTTTTTAACGCCAAGCTTCTCCAATATCCGTTGCTCAAATTGATCCGTGAAATAATCCTATTGAGAAGGGAAAAGAAATGTCGCCACCAAGTTTGAGATGCGCCACAAACACTCCGCAAATATAGGCAATAATGCATTGCAGAAGGGAGTTAGTGACTGTTCTACCGTAGCATGGTCAAATTCGTGTTCGCGCATCTGCTCAGTGCCGCGTCCGCTCAACTCGCTACACTAAACCCGTTTAGCAAGCGCTTTGCTGGACAAAAATACGTCTGCTGAAAATAATATAGTCGCCCAGTGTGTTTTGGTTCAAATCGCAATGACTGGATGCGCTGCGCCATTGACTACTAAGATGAAGTAAGCGCGCACACTGCAAATGTACGGCATCACGTGTAATGCAAACGTAAGTCGTAATTAACGTTCCTCTGTGCATACACAGAAGAAAGGGCGTACAGCCGTTACGGTGCGAATATGCATTTGAAGTGCTCATTCAAACGTGCGCGAATTTAATAAAGCGATAACAGAAATTGCGCATCAAACGTACGTCAACGGCGCGTTCACTATATTAGCTCACCTTAAATTGTTTTACCTAGCCGCAATTTTTTTTTCTCGCAACAGCCTCAATTTGCGCCGCACCGACCAAGCCCATATTACGCAGCAAATCACTCCGATGTCATAACAACGGGATTATAATACCACCCGGGCAGCTAACACACAAAACATGACTTCACGCCAAAAAGAGCGTACACGCACTCGGAACGCACACGATACATGGTCAGACGCAAGCTGCCGTCGGCCAAAACAAGCATGAATTCAGGTGAACAATTCTCGCGTCACGAAACCCTTACGACAACTGACTGAACATGCTACGCCGCTGATATTGATGCTGGAAGTTAAGCGCGCACATGACAAATACACGGCCTCTTATCCAAACCAAAGCTTACGACGGGACGAACTCGGCGCTGCGCGCAATGCCTACTCAGAACAAAGCGTGGACGACGGTCGCGAAGGGAATACGCATTTCTTAGTAAGTGACCGCTCAAGCTCGCGCAGAATTTAACAGAGCAAGAACAAGCATTCAGAAACTTACCTCGCAAAAGAGTGATGGTAGCGTCGGCCTGAAGTATGCCCGTTCAAATCTATGCAACCAAACTTTTCTCCTTTCTGCGTCGCGTTTCCCGGATGGAATAACGAAGTCTTGTGCCCTGCCTGACGATATTCGCGCTGCCTAAGGCACAACACATCGACACCGAGAAGCAACCTAAAACGACACCGGTGCGACATTTTTTCGAAGCGAGCAGCTAATTCCGGTACTGAAGCACGTGGCGACGGTGGCTCGGAAGCCTGCAATGGCGTCGCAGCGGCGGCGTTGCGCAATGTCCCAGCCGGCGAGGCATCGGCGAGGCGACCCGGCGGCGGAGCAAAAAAAACAAAACCACGTGACTTTTCCCTTGGCCAATGGCGCGCGGCGTTCGCCGGCGAAAAAGAAAATGGCAAAAAACGAAGTAAGAGAGGAGCGCGGGTGAGGGCGAAAGGCGGCGAGATCTAAAGATGGCGCTACCTTAGTAATTTTAGGGACCTTAGCCCCTACAGGCCGCGCTCGAGGCGTATTCGCCCCGAGCGCGAACACAGTCGGCCCCTGGCGGCGGCGGGACGAACCGCTCCTAGTGTGGATGGCGCTCTCGCGTCGTCTGCTTTTTCCCGTTTCGTGCGGCGCAAGACGCGTGCTGCACACACAACCAATATGTGTGCTCGTTTGGCACCTTTTGTGTGCTCGTTTGGCATTTCCTCTGGAAACGCAATAATCAGCGGCCGTTGCGGGTTAATGCGCTGGTTTAATTCTACGAAACATCTTCGCCCTGGTCACCGCTTGAGTGTAAAACGTGTTACAAACATTGCTTCCACACATTGCACTTTTCTTATTGTTGAGTGCAGTAGTCTGCCGTTTTGGGAACGTCGAAGGGTTCTTTTTGAAGGTGGCGTGGTGATTATTTAAAGGATAAAAGTTTAGTACGCGAAACGGGTAAGAAGCGACAAGAGCTGTGCATACGCGTACAAATTCCACACCCTTGTAAAATTGCGCTGTGTCCTTATAGAAAGAAGAACCAAACAAAAACATTTACACTGCACACGACCCGTGCGTTGTCGGCCATACATTACCGGACACGTATTTTACACCCACAAGCGCCTGTGTGATCGAATTCTTCCCGAACCTTTTCTAAAATAAATACCGTTTTCGGACAGTCGTTGTTTATACTGAGGATCAGGAATAAACATTTACTCAACTGTACCGAGTTGCTAATTTTACGTATTATTTAAAATACGTTTCTATGGATGCGCAAGAGTATTTAGGGGGGATTTTCCGGCAAAATTAAGCAGTTGTGAGATTGCGTCTGTCATGGGGCATTTCGTGTGTCATTTTCATATGTATCATTTTCAAATCCGACATGAATCACCTTGTCCAGAAACGTGTCTCACTCAGCATAACCAAATGCGTAATATGGTAACGTCTTAACCTCTTAAGGTGGACCTAAGTTTAAAGAAAGAGGAGAAAACGCGTAATATAATGCACGTTGTTGCCCACATGTGTGAGGGGTGTGTGCCTTGACTCGCTGTTTTTTTTTTTATTTTTTCCCGCAATGCTTGCTTTCAATACAATTTTGAAAAAGGTGAGCCACAATTCCTGGACAATCCCAGACCAAAGGGGGGTTAATCAGTTTTGAAAATACGTACTGCTTTTTCACCGCTACAGAACACGACGCGTATAGTTTCATTTGTAAGTAATACTGATAACCATAGTTTGACATTTCGCGTTACATGCGTTCTCTTCTCGCTGCTCCTGCAATGTTGGTAGGACCCCCCCTCCCGCCCCCCCTTTCCGAAAAAAAAAAACAGAATTTCATTTTTTAACCAAGCCCCTAGAATTAAATGCCAAGACAAAGGCGATGTTCAGTTTACAAAACAAAGTAGTTACCGGGAACCCGTTGCGCTGATTCGCAACGAAAAATAAAAAGGAAATGTTTTACTACATCTGCAACAGCGCAACTTCATTTATTGCCATCTTTAGGGTTCGTAAGCGACCTTATACGCAAGAATGCAAACACATCTCGCTGTTGCAGGCACCTGTTAGATTTTAAAAGGAACGCAAATGGTCAACAGAGCAGCCGTAACAGAAAATTTGGGCTCACTGTGAGGTCCCAGAAGCTTGGTTTGCACACTGTAAACCTGCTTGTCACTTTGCGAAAACCTAGCTAAACATGAGATGTTGATTGTACTCCGTGCGTTGACAATTCAATTCGGAAGTTAACTTGGGACGAAAGCCATAAATAAGTGATCCGAAACCGTTATTCATTAAACCTTCCTTCAGAGTCGTTAAAATTTCATTTAAAAGACCCGTTAGAGCGGTTACATTTATATCTCTGCGCTGATCAAAATTCAATAATTTTATGTTGCCTTTTGAACACAAAAGAAATATCGTAAGTTATTAGAAAGAATTTCGGGGCAGTTAAGTAGCGTTACCATTTCAGGGCATCCTACAAATGCAAGAATGCGTCATGCTGCCAGTGAAAGCGATTGAGATTGCCATTGTAAAATGAATTTCAGAGATCGAGGCTTCCTGATTTGTTTCTATTAAAGCTTTTATTGATGGCTCAAAGCCATAGTCTGGAATGATCGAGCTCGCTACGAGCCACAGCGTACAAGTTCATTATCACAATTACGGCCGTTCTGAGATTCCCGATGAGTCGTCGCTTTTTTTGGCGTAGTAATGAAAACTGACTGCCGCTTCCATGCTATACATTGAACGTTGAGGAACCGAACTACAGCATACCACTCTTGTTTGCACCTTTCGTGCGCACATACGGCGGGAAAAAGGCACGAAGCGCGCCCACAGTGTGCATTCTTATGGGCCGCTCAGCGGAGTATCCACACTAGCAGCGCGACGCTGTCGCCACCTACATGTCGAGCTCGCGGCGATCCGCGCGCCGGCCCTCGCAATGCTCGTGCATTCGTCACGGTGGTGTGCGCCTCCTCGCCCTTCCTCCTCTCTCTTCTGCGCGCGCAGGCGCAGTCGGGTCCCGGTAAACAGGGCAACTACCTAAACGACGGAACAGGTACGGACCGCTAAAACTCTCTAACGTCTCAAGCGCTTCGCGCAGGTTAAGCTAGCGGCATCTGTTGAGGGAGAGGAAACTGCGTCGATGCGTCGATAAGCACTTATTTGCGCAGCCACGGAGTGAATGTTGCCGCTATGAACGTTATCATTTCGTCTATCCGGCGCCACCATCATCTCCTTTGCCATCGCACCTGCGAAGCTTCGCAGTCGGCATCAGTTTTCATTGTGACATTACATGACCGCTCGCCCGCACCAGCTGCGATGGGTGTTTTGCCTGCTATATATATTAGGTGGCGGGGCAGGGCAGATGACACAAGCCATAGTTCAAAATTATGAGTGAGTGATCTATACACAGTATTTACAAGGTAGCATGATAGAGCCAGCGCGGGCTGTACCCCCGCCACTACCCCGTTGTTGCCGATGGTGGGCAGTGAAGCCATGTGCATTGTCCACCTATGTCCCATGAGAATAATCTAATCTTGCTCTGTGCTCTAAGGTAAATTACTTTTTTAGGAAAAAAGCCCCAAACATTTAGACAGGCGGCTCATACAAAGTATTCCCAGAAGCAAAAAGGAGTACTAGCATATTTAGACTGAATAATTTGACTAAAATTCCATGGTCATTTTAAAACGAGTTATTTTTTTTTTCTCCCAATTTAGAAGGAAGCCGATTCTTGTTTTTAAATACTACGAAAAGTTCCCAGGAAGCAGGCTTCCTTCGAGTGACTTTCAGAAAATCACATTTGTGTAAACATAGCAACCAAAAAACTCCGTACTAAGAGGGACTGTGGGTGGTTTTCCTCTGTAATTTTACATAAGTTATGTGGCGTTCAGTTTAGTATAAGAGAAAAAACAACCACAAACATCCAAAGTCATTGCGAGCTACAGACTGGCAGCAGTGATTAAAAGTAAAAGAACAAAACCAATATAAAAAATTGGCCGCGCATCTGCTCCTTTCGTTGCCAATGTCCACAAAAGACGATAGACTTTGTGCCAACAAAATGCCTCTCTTCGCTTTCCCGCTCACCTCTCACGCTGTACCTCTTTCGTCACGCTCCTCCCAAGGTAAACACGCTAAAGGTTTGCACCATTCAATTTGAATTTCTCGTGTCCTACTGCTGCACGCCGGGTGCCTCGACGCCAGCGCTGCCGTACGGAGGAGACGCGCGTGAATTCAGGCACCCTATTACAACGTTTATAGAACCACCTTGCCCTACTCCACGAGCATTCCAAGCGGAACGTGGATTCTATCTAGTGGAATCTTTCGTTGCTGTTGCAGTTTGATTTCTTAGATGCCGCTTCAAGTGGGGGTGGGTAAGTTGTTGGGTGCCCGAAGAGGCGGGTGCGAATTGAAGCGAGCAGCTCTTGTGGGGGAAGGTGGTGGTTATGAATGAGACGTTGGATTTGTTGCTGTCCTAGTCTGCGAGGGGCTTTGTCGCCTAGGAGCTTCCTGAGAATATGCCAGGTTCTTTTGGCAGTGAGCGTGCCCTGAAGTTGATCGCAAAGGCTACGCCAATTTTGATTTTGGAGGATCTTGGCATAAGTTGCTGCCTGTTGAGTAATTACGGCTATTCTTTTTTTGAGGGACCGGTTGTGCTTCCTTTTCTTCCAACGATTAACTAGACCGTGGTGGGCTGCCCAAAGATGCTGTAGGTGGGCTTCTGCTACTGGGTTTTTGTCGGTTAAAGGGACAGTGCTGGTGTGCTTTCGGACCAGACTTTCGAGGGCTTCTGTCCAGGCTTCAAGGTTTTCTTCGATTGGAGGAAGAGATGTAGGGTCTTTACGGAAGGCTGCCCAGTTTGTTATGTGGGCTTTTCCGATTTTGCGAGCCGTTTGGAGGTTGGGCAGCTTGATTTCTATTATATAGTAATCGCTGCCAAGGGTATCCGTACGGAGGGACCAGCTTAAATGGGGAACGTTCCGGGCGAAGGTGAGATCAGGTGTTGTGTCTCTAGAGACACTGTTTCCAAGGCGGGTGGAGGTGGTGAGGTCATTGTATAGCGTTAGGGAATGATTTTGTGCTGCATGGAGGAGGGCTGTTCCTTTTTTAGAGGCTTGGTGATATCCCCATGAGTGATGGGGGGCGTTGAAGTCCCCTAGTACAATGAGAGGGCTTTGCTGCGACTTTCGGCTTGCTTCATGAATAAGCAGGTCAACGGTCTTCAGGGATGATAGCGGCGGACTGTACACGTTCAGGATCTAGATACTTGGGAGATTTGGCCGGGGAGGGAGAATTTCAATAAAGGTGTGGGCGATTTCTGATGCAATGAGGTGTTCTTGCGCAGTAATTTATGCGCTACTAGAACAGCTGTTCGGTGGCCTGGGTCTTGTGTATACGAGCAATAGCCGCGAAGCTCGGGTTTTCGGGTATCCACTTCTTGTAGCGCAATAACGTCGGGCGGCTCGGGTGCGATGTAAAGGTTTAGTTGCGCTTTTTTGCTGTTGAGGGACCTGCAGTTCCACTGGTAGATGTGCAGCTGAGAAGGGTCAGATCTTCCGGGAGGGCTGTGTCCATTGCTACTGAGTAATCGTCGCGTGCGGGGGACAGTTTGACTTTCTTGGTTTGTGGAGTAGTGGTACATGGTGTTGTGGAGAGGGCTTTTTCTAGAGTGTTGAGGCGGGAGGTCAGGGCGTCAGTGAGTCGCTGAATTGTTGCCGTTGAATTTGTGATTTGTTTATTAAGTTCGGTTAAGGCAACGTCGAAGCGTTGATCGATAGTGGGAAGCACTTGTATCTGAAATTGCTCGTTTACCTGTGATTTGATTAGCTCGGTTGGGATGGATAGGGGAGTGGGGTTATCTGGTGTCTGGGGGGAAGCTGGAGCGGGAGAGGAGGGGGCTGAGATGTTGGCGGCTTCGAGTGCTTCTAAGCGAGCCATGATTTCTGTTTGCTGGCGTTGAATGTTTTCGAGGAGTTTGGTTAGGGAAGGAAGGAATGTGGGCTCGGAGAAGGGTGGTTGGGTGGTTGATTGGGGAGGTATGGGGGGAGGTTGGGGTGCCGAGGGGAGGGGTGGGAAGTCCTGAGCGGTGGGGGGTTGCGACACAATAGTGGACCAGCCTACCTGGAGTGGACTGCTGGGTTGGTGGTTCTCGAACGGCTGGTGGAAGAACGGGGTGTGAAGACGTTGCTTGGGGGCTGGGCGGTTGGGGACGAGGCGTTTCGGGCAGTCCTTGCCGGCCGTTAGATGCGGTTGTTGGCACAGTTTACACATCGGTGCGCACTTATGTTGACCTGTAGGATTGGCGAGGCCACAGGATGAACACTTCACGGAGTCCGGATGCGGGCAGATGTCCCTGCGGTGGCCGATGTCCCCGCAGAGGCGGCACACTTGAACAGTCCGTCAGAAAGGTTGGCAGCGGTGGAGAATGCAGTCTACGCGCACGTAGAACGGGACCTTGCTTCCGTTGAATGTTAGCAGTGCGGAGGTAGTGCGGCCCATCATGCGCGCGTGGAGCAGTAGCGGTTTGTTCGCTGCTAAGAGTTCTTGGAGAGCTTCTGGGGTTGTTCCTTCCTCTAGTCCGTGTCTGACACCGCGAAAGGTATCGGGCGGCGGCTTCATGTACGGCTCGAGCGCGTGTTGCGTATTGTCGAGTTGAATGCAAGTGATACGGCTCAGGGTGAGCGCAAAATGTGCGTTGGCGGTGCTAGCCACAAGAACGTTGTTTATTGTCTGTGCTTGCACGATCACCTCGTCGAGAAAACTTTGGCGGGGAAGGTTACTTGCCGTTGCAAGACTCATAGCGGGAGTGCGGGGGTCCACTTGGCTACGTTGAGGCCCGAGCGTGGGCGGTAGATAACCGTGTAGTTATCTTGCGGCAGTCGTGGCAGGGGCACTCGAGCGGGCGGATTAGGATTAGGCGCACCAGTTTGCGGGGGGGGGGGGGGTAGGAGCCTGGCCCGTCGTTGCTTTGATTTTGGCGCGGATAACTTGCTCCCATGGGTTGTCGGATGGTAGAGTTCGTCCGCTGAGGCTGTCAAATTGACACTCCATGTTGATGGTTGGCGCGGTCATGGTCGGTTGTGAAGCCGGCGCGCCTTCCAGCGCGTTCGGCGCAAAATCGTTCGGCTCGCTAGGCCTGATCAGAGGCCTAGCAAGGCAGCGGCGTGGTGGCGAGCTTGCGGGGCGGCTGTCGGTCTTCCAGATGGTCGATGAGGGTCCACGAAGTTCACTTCATCTGAACTACAACAAGCACTCGGCAGACTCACACGCAACACGACCCCAGGAAAAGACAAGATAACCAATAAATTAATCCGCAACCTGGATGACGAGGCCCAAGAGGACTTACTGACTCTCTTCAATTATCATTGGAAGCATGGCACTGTACCTCCCCAGTGGCGCCACTCTGACATTACCCTGATCCCCAAACCTCACAAGCCTCTAACAACGACCAACCTCCGCCCAATATCACTGACCTCATGCCTAGGCAAGCTCTTTGAGCATCTAGTACACAACCGCTTCACCACCTACCTGGAAAACCGTGACCTCTTCCCCCACACTATGTTCGGTTTCCGTAATCACCTTTCCACTCAAGACGTCCTAATTCAAATCAAGGAGCGCATTATCGACCAACTTAGTAAAACCAACTCCAGCTGTGTCCTGGCCCTAGACGTTCAGGGAGCTTTTGATAACGTGACACACGAGGCTATTTTGCAAGGCCTTCAAGAAACCCACTGCGACCCGGCCACGTACATTTACGTCAAGGCATTTCTAACCAACAGAACGGCCTCCATCCGTCTCGGTACTCATCAGACACCTGCTTTTCCAACAGCGGCAAAAGGGACACCCCAGGGCTCTGTCATTTCGCCTCTATTGTTCAATGTCGCCCTGTTGGGCCTCCCTAAACTCCTCGCCGAAATTCCGGATCTACATCATGCATTCTATGCAGATGACTTCACTTTATGGACAAACAATGGTTCTGCCGGGCACCAGCATGACAGTTTACAACAGGCAATTGATACGACAATGACGTACCTCGCCACTCGCGGGCTTACGTGCTCACCTCAAAAGTCTGCACTTCTTATCCTTCGAGCCCGCACTAGAGGACGCCCCCCACAACCTACTCCGGATCCGACAGTTTTCCTTCAAGGCACCCCTGTACCTCAAGTTTCGACACTCCGAACACTGGGCGTACCCTTTCAGGCTGACGGCTCTGGTGCTGCCCTCTTACCACAACTACACCGTACAGTCACACAACTTATTCATCTCATCAAGCGAATTTGCACCCACCAGCACGGTCGTCGTGATCAAGACACCTGCCGCCTCATACAAGCCATTCTCATCAGCCGCATCACGTACGGCAGCTCATATGTACAGCTAAAGCCTCAAGAACACTCCAAGATTGATGCACTCATCCGTCGGGCGTACAAAATCGGCCTCGGTCTTCCTGCCTTCACACCCACTCAGAAGCTACTGCAGTTAGGAGTGCATAACACTCTTGCTGAACTCCTGGAAGCACAGCAGGTAAACCAACTCTCCCGCCTGGTCCTGACATCTACCGGCAGAACGGTCCTCCGATCTCTGGATCGACCAACCCCTCCACCAGCAGAGACACTCCAGCATCCCCCGCAACCTATACGTAGCTTCATCAGAGTAACCCCCATACCGCGCCACATGCACCAAGAGTACAACAAGGGCCGCCGTGAAGTTTGGGTCAATTACCTCAACAGACGTTATTCTGGCCAACCGGACAGCAGATACACCAACATCGCGCACTGCATTTTCACATCTCGTGCCACCCTGGCAGTCACGGATTCTACAGGTGCTATACTCACTTCGGCCACCTTACCTAACACCACAACCACAACAGCAGAAGCAACCGCCATAGCCCTGGCAGCCACCACCACTACAAGTACGGGCCACCTCACCATCTTAACAGACTCTCAGCAGGCCTGCCGCTACTACCTTCTTGGCCGCATTCCCTACCAGGCTCTCAAGATACTTCAATCCCTCAAGACTCCCCCAACCATCTAGATAGTGTGGACACCTGGGCATGCCTTCCTACCAGGGAATGAGGCGGCACATGCCGCTGCCCGTGAACTCATTTTCCAGGATTCCCGTCCAAGGACAGACGACTTGGCATCCGCACCATCCCTCCACCCTCTGCCGCTCAGATACACCGACCTGCTTGCCCACTACCGCCACACTCGTTTCCACAACCCCCCTCCCCACCCGTCGCTCACTACAGCAGAGGCCCGGACGTGGCGCCGGCTACAGACAGGCACATACTTCAACTGTACCGTACTGTCGCACATCTCCCTTACCACATTCTCCTACTTCTGCCATTCCTGCAACCCCCTCGCCACAACAGCCCATCTTGTATGGTTCTGCCCGCACCATCCCGATCCCCTCCCTTCCCCATCCCCTGAGCGGTGGGAACGCGCACTGACCAGCCTGCTCCCGGAGGACCAGCAACGCCTGATCCACCGGGCCACCCGGGCTGCGGAAGCGCGCGGCTTCCTGAACTGAGGACGCCACCCATCTTCTTTTTCTTTTTTGCTCAATAAAACGTTTTGCCTCCTCCTCCTTCTTAGATGCCGCCGGGGCCCGGGAGCGCTGTTTTCTGCCGTTGATGTAGTATTTCATTTGCTATCTAAAAAACCAAGCATCCATGATTTTTTTAAAAAAAGGAACACTGTAAATATCCCTTATGTATTAATTTTCTGTGTTATATTTGCGTAATGTGTTCTTGTTCAACAATTTTGACAAGTATGAACATTGACACCGGGTTTAGACGTTTAGATTTGGCTGTGGGCATATAATACTATTGCGCAGATCTTGTTTCACTTTGGCCAGGTGGCTGAATCGAGTTACAGACAGACAGACAGACAGACAGACAGACAGACAGACAGACAGACAGACAGACAGACAGACAGACAGACAGACACAGACCGAAAAGAAAGTCTATCGTCTTTGAACGATAATATATGCAAAGTTATATAATTACATGATTGAGGAAAGTAATCACATTTATGGGAGCAAGATTAACTAAACAGAACATTTACCTCAACGGCAGACCAGAGAACCAAAAATAAATGATAAAATCCGTATTCGTGCGTATTACTACCTAATATCGGCTGGTAAAGACAAGAAGTTGGCGGAATCGCGACAATTCCTGTATAGGGTGAAATATTTTTGTAAATTAGCGAACGCCTCTCGTTTTTGCCCGGAGCAAAAAAACAAAAACAAAGATATTAGATCACTCAGATTTAAGAAATGGAATGAGAATCGTTCGTCCTCTCTTTAATGAACCCACCATTGAGAGTTTCAGTTGGCAGCGGAATGTGCTCTAAAACAACGGACTAGGATGCAGGGGGCAAATTGAGGATTTTTGGGGCTGTGAATGGCATGCGTGGTTAAACAACACATCATTTAGCAAGAACAGTGCTGTAGTCTGCAAAGGAATTGCTGAAAAAATTAACCGGTTACTTTTTATTGACTTCTATAAGACGCTTTTTAGCCATCCCAGCAATAGACTTTCTTTTGTTGGGCATTAGGTTAGTGGAATTGTTAAATGAAGCTGCACGCATATTCTTTTTCATCGCTTGATTTTCTGTAATTTGCCATGATCGCTGGTTGAGGGGTGGTTTCCCAAACAGTAAGCAACGTTTGTAAAAGACTCCGAAGATACCTAAGCATATCGCCAGAGTGCTTAGGTATCGACCGCCGCTGAGTGCAATTCCGAGTAAATTGAGACTGGTCTCAAGGCGTCCTGTAATGAAGACTCTTTCCAAGGGCCGACCGCTTTACAAAGTCGTTTATTACTCCTCCACCTCCGAGTAAGTTGAGGTCGTAGGCAAAGTGATTTTGGCGGACCTGCCGTGAGTATCTGACGGCCGCTGTGATTGTAACTTGCCAGTCCTCCTGACGCATATGCCATAAGAATTCCGGCAGTTATGTGGGCGTCACAGCCATATTTGAATCGGTTAAACGGCCACGGCCGTTGTCATTGTGACTGGCCAATCCATGGCACCTCAGTGGATTTGCTGTTATGCCTATCATACCACAAGCTGCATGCAGCACTGTGGAGGCTACATTGTTGTCAGTAGAGGGTCCACTGAGGGCGCCTAACTCAGCGGGAAGGGGGTTTTTGAAAGTACCTTTCAGTCTCCCCTCTCGGCAGGTGGAACCGCAAGGCCCCGGCGCCTATTCTCGCTCTCCTTCGCGGTGAGTTAGGCCCCCTCAGTGGGCGCTCCATTGATAACAATGTAGCCTCCACAGTGCTGCACGCAGCTTGTGGTATGAACTATTGGCGGTGAGATGTTTGAGTGGCGCCCCTTGGTTCTGACGTCGGCTTAGGGACTCGCGCCGCTGTCGTCTGCTACACTCCGCTTGTGAGGGGCAGCTGCGCCTGTGCTAGAAATCGCCCGATTTGATGCTTTAGTGCATCAAAAAGCGTATTTCTAGTAATTGAGTAATTTTTGCCAGCTTCTGACAGATGTGAATAATTTCAATCTATCCCC
Source organism: Haemaphysalis longicornis (assembly GCF_048455015.1). NCBI lineage: Eukaryota > Metazoa > Arthropoda > Arachnida > Ixodida > Ixodidae > Haemaphysalis > Haemaphysalis longicornis. The sequence continues at coordinate 93,426 of NW_027526374.1, forward strand.
CCCTAATTGCAACCCACGAGGAGAGAGAGAGAGAACTTTCTTGAGAGCCTCGGTCAGAAGATCGTGTGTAACTCGTCTTCCCTAGCTTATTCGTGAGGTTCAGCGCATAGACTTCCTCGACAAGTATTCAAAAGGCGTGCGCTTCCGTAGAGTATTTTTGAGATGCTCTTATGAAGACTCAACAGTCTAATGCTACGTACCTCCTATTGCTTTCGTTGTTGTTGACTTGTATCAGATGAATGTTTTTTTTTCTTTGCCCAACGCCTTAATTTTTCTGCTCCATCGTCTTTTTAGTAGGTTTGGGGATGTTTGGGAGGCTCATAAAAGAATGTGTGGATATTTTCTTCAGGCTGTATGGCATACATTGCCTTCTTCACACATTGGCTTTCGTTAGGGCTCCTTGCAAGAAGCTGCATATCCGCAGTGTGCGTTGCTTATTCCCATGCAAATACAATTAGAAGGTTTGTGCAACGCCACCGCGATCGCGCCCTGGACAACGTTGTTGTCCAGAGTACTCGAAGGCGGCTTTTGAGCACGGAATTTCTATCGTAATCATCGTTATCATAACGAACTGACGCTCCACGATACCCGAACAATTATGACATGATTACGGTGGTGAAGGTTTGATGTAATCGCTAACGAACCCATTAAATAGTATACGTGCATATATTGCAAGAATCGAAACCGCTGAATATTTCGAAGCAGCTCTTTATTGTTTTCCAACCCTTCCAGGCGTAAAGAACAAATCCTGGTCTGCTCGGGATGGCGTTCTATGAATTGAAGAAAATAAATCTTACCCTCTTGTCCTGCACTGAGGACAAGAGGGTTCACAGCGCCGCCTGTGTTCGTGCTCACCGCGGTGAGTGCGAACACAGGCGGCGCTGCGAAGCCCGCCTCCGTGACGTCAGCTTAGGAATTCTCGCATTTGTCGTCTGCTTCACTCGAGCTCGCTCTCCCTGCTGTTTCTTTCCGCTCGGTTGACGTCTGATGCTTGTCCGCGCCAGATTTTGCGAGTGCGTAACTCTTTATCATAACAACAGACTTAAAATCGCATACACTAGCTCAAGACGTGAGTAAAGTATAGTTTTTGGTGCCGCTACGGAAGAAACATTGCCGGCGTCGCCCCATTCCTTGCGGTGCGGGTACTGCGCGTAGCGCGATGAGTCGGAGCTAGGCGTCAGCTTCTCAAGTAAGCATTCGAAGAAAAAGAACAGTCAGCTGCTAATAACCGACAACAGCGAAAATGGAAGACCAAAACAAATTCTAGGCCTTCAGGGCTGTTGGCTTTGGCAGAAGGCATTACGATTCCCGGTCATCATATATAAGGTAAAACAGTTTTTGCAACCTTGCCGAACGGTCGAACGTGTTTTGTCACATCACTTTACGTTGTCAAGGTATGAAAATTTGCCGACATGCACTATAGACTGCAAAAACTGTAGGCTGAGTTCCAAATAACCCAGTGTGTATATACGCGCGTGCTGATTCTATACCAGGCATCTAACCAGTATGGAGTATTATTGAGCGAAACGAGTCACGTCTTCGTTAAATTTATAGTAACACATATATATTTGTTAAGACCTGGAGGGATATTTCGGAACATCTTGCACAGCCATACCTTCCCGATATTCGGATATGCGTTATAGGAAAACTGCACTCAAGAGGAGGAGGAGGAGGAAGGGGAGGAGGGGAAAACTTTATTTAACAATTAACTCGATCTGGTTAGTGGGACGGGTCCTCAGTCCAGGAAAAGAGAGTAAAAGTAATTTTCTTCAAATCATATAACGCCATCCCGAGTAGAATAGGATTTGTTCTTCGCGCCTGGAAGGGTTGAAAAGCAATAAAGAGCTACTTGGAATTCTTCTTCGGTTTCGATTGTTGTAATATATGCAGGTACACTATTTATTACGCTAGTTAACGAGTATATCATGCCTTCAACACTGTAATCATGTCATCATTGTTCGAGTTGAGAGTCAGTTCGTTATGATAACTATATAATTACGATAGAAATTCGGAGCACAAAAGCCGCCTTCGAGTACTGTGGACCACGTCGTTTAGGGCACGATCGCGGGGGCGTAGCAAAAATTTTCTCATTGTATTTGCATGTGAATAAACAAAGCACGTTGCGGATATGCACCTTCTTGTACGCAGCCGTAATGAAAGCCAATTTGTGAAGTAGGGAATGTATGACATACAACATGAAGGAAGTATCCACACGACCTTTGTGAGCCTCCCAAACATCCCGAAACCTCCTAATAAGAAGTTGGTGACGGCGCAGAAAAATTAATGCGTTGGGCAGAAAAAAAGCAAGAAACATTAATCTGAACCAAGACAACAACGAAAGAAACAGAACATCCCCGCTTTATTTCCTGCTGTGCGATGCGCGTGTAGAGGCCGCTGCTTGGTACGTAGCATTAAACTGTTGAGTCTTCATAGGAGCATCTCAAAAATACTGCAGGGAAGCCTACGCATTTTGAATACTTATCGACAAGCTCTGATCGCTGATCCTCGCGAATAGGCAAGAAAAGACGAGTTACACACGATCTTCTGACCGATACTCTGAAGAAAGGTGTTCTCCATCTCTTCGTGTGTTGCAAACTTGGGGGGGATACAGCTTCAAATTATTCAGATGCGTCAGAAGCTGGCAAAATAACGTAGTCGCTAGAAATACGCTTTTTAACGCACTACAGCAACGAAGCTGGTGATTTCTAGCCCAGGCACTGCTGCCCCTCACAAGCGGAGTGTAGCAGACGACAGCGGCGCGAGTCCCTAAGCCGACGTCAGAGCCAGGGGGCGCCACTCAAACATCTCACCGCCAATAGGCATATTGCTACGGAGGGGATTCCCTTTTCTCTGTCGCGGTATACGCCTCGAGCGCGGCCTGTAGGGGCGCCACTGAAATCCCCCTAGCGGCCCATTTCGAAAGCAGGCGCGGGAGTCGGCATCGTGCTCCCAAGGGCCGCCGCTGCTTTTGCGGCACGTCCACGACTGAGATTTACCGTGTGCGGGTGTTTGAAATCCATGTTAATGTGAAGCAGTCACTCTGTTCGCAAATGAGGCGTGTTTACGAGAGTGTAAATGTTTCTGACGCGATCTTAGTGTGGTATATTCGGTCTGTTAAAGCGCCAGGTATGTGTCACAGGCCAGCGGCGCGGAACCGGCGAGTGATGGAGCCGATGGTAGTTACTCTGACCTGAATTTACTAGCAGTGTCTCCGTAACCACTGGTTCCTCAGCTGTTCATGCTACGGCTATACACAACGATTTAAATTGGTTTTGTGCGCTTACATAATCAGCGGGGCACTCATACCTGACAGCACGCCAGTTGCGTTTGCCAATATTATACCTCAGATATTGATCACCACCATTTACAAGGCTGTCTGTGTTAATTTCGGGAATATTCAACAAAAGTGCAATGGACAATGCATAATTATACTCTGGGATCAGCACACGACAAAGTCGTCTTTACGTGAGGTGAGCGCCCGCAAACATTCATCTGCTCCTCTGCGAGCAGCGCGGAGACGGGCTTAGAATATAATCCGCGTCCGCGACTAATGCTTCTTCGAAATATCGCCATATGGCACAGGGAGCCAGCAGAATAAAGCGCAAACTGAAATCAGGGGGCCTTATCACATACCACTCTTTTCCTACGACACCTTTCATCGCTTGTTGAACAGCCTACCCTGTATACTTCCAAAAATGCGGCCGCCGTATGATCAGCTGTTCGTTGAAGTAGAAAAACAAAAGGAAAGTGAACGCAAGATTTGTGTGTGTGTGATTACTAAAACGTTCATTGCTTGATTCCACTCCGCATTTGTACACAGCGTCCTCCCTCCCCCCCCCCCCCCCCCCCCCCTACCGATGTCTCGCGAAATAGCAGTGCATTTCGCGTATAGTTGGTCTAGTGAACCCTACCTGGCTGAAGTTTCGACGAACGTCTTTAGCATGTCAGAAGCTGCACTGTTTTTTTTTTTATTTCCGTTAGAGAATTATGTTTCTTAATTCCGCACTTGCACAGCATTTATTTTTCTGCGGTTTCATTAACTTGCCTTGGTGTGTGGGCACATATTTAACGACGCACAGCTAGGCTTGGAATATACTTATATATACTTTATATAAACTAGGCTTGGAATATGCTTATAAAAGGCATAAGTTATTGTCCGGGATTGGGTAATCACATCCCCGAAACACATTTTTCTGCGACGTATATATTCGAAACGAAGCCGCATTCGTTGTCCACGCTGCAAAATGAAGCCAACCTCTCATTGTGCCAGTATCAGGTCTAAACGAGGCGACAGTAGAATTCATTTGTGCCTGATGTTTTGGAGGTGACAGGGGTGATATGTTGCTACCGTCGCTGACGCCCGGAAGAGCGCCGACGAAGCGCGCAGCACCGCGTCCACCGCGTCTCCGGGTAGCTCTTGCAGGCGATCGCGTACTCTCCGAAGACACAGCTGCTTTTTAAGTGACCTAATCGTACTCTTTGCCTATAGACGTCACCATAACAAGTTTTTTTCAGGGTGCGGAAAGGCGATAACAAGCGAAACAGAACCTAAACACTGCACGCGGCCCTATGAGCCACGCAGCGCAAATCCCGTCAACGCCGCGGAGGAGCGGCGGCAGGCGGCGCAGCGATCGTGAAGCTCGAGGCGTATAGTGCCAGTATATTCTAGGCACTGTAGTCGCGGCTGCAGGTGGTTGCTGCGGTGGAGTGGAGGGCGCGCTCAGAGTTGGGGCGGCGTTGCCAACTGGGTGCGCACTTTTGTGAACCCGGCAATGAAAATTTCGGGGGCACCGAAGGAATTAATATTATGGGCAAATGTGAGAGTTAAATCTCTTCACCTGATGACGTCGACGCGCGCTACTCCTGCCGCACGATGCGCTTCTGTACCTCAGGTTTGACGTACCCGCCTTTTACCACCTTGCGCCATCTAGTGAATCGCCGGCAAGACAGCGCCCAATCAAATGCACAGCGGTATGTTTCTGTACCTCAAGTTGCAGCACGAACTATATGTTCGTTGTGCTTTAGAGCAAAAGCTCTTCTACAGCGGGTTTTGCAAGTTCATTAATCGCGTTGTAATGAGCTTGAGTTGCGGGAGGGCAGGTGTGGGAGGCGTGACGTCATTCCACGCGATCCGTTGCGAAGAGGGGTCGCGGCTGCGGTAACGCGTGACTAGACGAGGATTTAGCGGCTGCTTTGCCGGCGGTTAGCCGCTCAGTATTGCCATGGATCTCGTGCTTGGTAAGGAGGAGGAGGAGGAGGAAGAAAAAACTTTACTGAGCAAAAATAAATTGTGGGTTGGCTTCCTATTCCGGAAGTCCATGGGCAATCCTGGCTTTGTCCGCTCAGTCAACCGAGATCATCTGGTCGTCGAAGCTCGTGCTGGATAACATGCTCTCCCTCTGCTCACGGGAAGGGGTGGGAAGGGGGGGGGGGGGGGAGGTCGGGGTTTCGGTCGCACTCCCAGACGATGTGTGCCTGAACTGCCGCAAAACGAACACTCCGTGGATTATTGTGTGGGGAATAGATGATTTAGTCGTACTGGGTTTGGAACCTGTTTGTTCGAATTCGTCTTAATGGGTTTTCCTGCATTTTAGACAAAGTGCGTCAGGCGGGGGAAAGGTACTCCTGCCTGATCTATAATATTGGTAAGCCGTCTGTGCTTGCGCCTGATCGTTAGCTCGAGATAACTAGGTTTACAAGTGTAAAACCTGACCCACTTTTAATTCTCAGGCACGCGCTTCGGCACCAGGAGGAGCGCGCGATCCTTTATGTGTATTATTTCCCCTCACGGAATCCTTTTATTCATATCTAAAGTACGGTGTTCAGCGTGGCGCGTCGTGGTAGCGTAATGGTTAACCCCGTGTCCTGTCACTGCGCGTTCCCGTCCGCGCCACGATTTTTGAACTTAAGTGACGTATTTGGGTGGGGAAGGTGTTGGCACCACCGTTACTTGTGGTGGGGTGGGAGAGGCCACATGCCACAGGCTTCCCAGACGGTGTGCTTGAGGACGCCTGCAGCTGTGCCTTTCACTAGCCTAGCCGAGTAACTCTTTCCGGTTAAAAAAACGTGTTGTGATGCACCAAGCAAAATGACCACTTTGAATAAGGCATCGGTGGTGTGTTCATAAAACCGATAAAACGTAACCTCGTTTGCATGGTCACAACTGCGATTGAAACGAAGGTAGTCCAATATTGCAGGCCCAGCATTTGCACTGAGTTATGTGAGGAAAAACAAGCGGCTGACAATTACTATGCTCCCTAATGCGAAATATGTGCGCAGCGCGAACTGCAGCCTTGTCGGCCACGGCGCATAGCTGCTGCGAGTTGGTAGACCTTCGCACCGATCAAGACACACACTGCGTTCCTCCCATCTCTTGGCCGCGATCGAAGACAAGTTGCATCCGCCGAGCTCAAGCAGGTGTCTTGCGCACCCCACATATCATGCACTACATAGAAAATAAACCTGGCCACCCTAGCTGCCCACGCCGCGGTCACGGGTACCCTAACAACCAGCACTACATGTGGGACTGCTTAGAGATTATACAGACAAGAAACATATACACGCAGACTCCCTTTCCCCTTATACTGGCACTTGGGCGGAGTGGCTTGACCCCCCAGAGGATCCCCCAAAAGAGCTCAAACTCGCTCTCCACAAGCGCACGAAAAGCGGCGGCCGGTACCCACTCCTCATTACGACCGACAGAAGAGGAGCACTGGGAGGCCCTCCTCCAACACATTGAGGCAGTTCTTGGGGGCGACTGGTAACAGCAGCTCCTTCCCCCAGCAACGCAGAGGCCTTTATAGAAGGGAAAATAAAGATGTCTCTCTCTCTCTCTCTCTCTCTCTCTCTCTCTCTCTCTGGAAGTAATTGCGTGATCAGCGAACGCTCGGCGGCGCGCGCTACTCTGCCGTTAGGTCGCAACGCGTCTCCGCCGCCGAGCAGGTTGTTGTAAATCGTGTTTGAACCTCCCGCGCAAATGTCACGTGGCTCGATGAGCCACGTGACATTTGAAAGAGAAAGAAGCAACGAGGAGAACGCGGAAGGACCCATGCATGTGCATCACGCAGCGCGTGCTGGGCTACTGCTGCGCCGCCTCGGCATACTGCCCTCCCCCTTACGCTTTCGCCACTTTTGTAGCGTAAGCTACACTGGCCGAGGTTGAGCGGTTCCGCGTGTGAGGTCGCGGGTTCGATTCCCGGCCGCGGCGGCCGCTTTTCTGATGGAGGCGAAAAGCAAAAACGCCCGTGTGCTCGATATTTCGGCGCACGTTAAAGATCCCCAGGTGGTCAAAATTAATCCGGAGCCCTCCACTACGGCGCGCCTCATCGCCTGCGTTGCGTCGGCGCGTTAAACCCTACAATCAATCAATCAATCAATCAATCAATCAGTTTCGCGTGTGCCGTGAAGGGCCGTTCTGCGCAAGCGCGAGAAGCATTGGATTGGTTTGGATCGGATCGGATTGGATTGGATTGCATTTGATTTGGATTGGATTGGATTGGATTGGATTGCATTTGATTTGGATTGGATTGAAATCCAATCCAATTGGAGTACGGGTGCTAAACCTTAGCTCACGCTACGTATTTCCTGGCATACCCGAGCTAAGCCACTGCTAATTTTTTTTCTTCTCCTTTTTCGTTCTATGTTCGGTGTTTCATTGTAATCCGCAGCAGCGGAAGCTTCAGTGCTGCGCACAAATAGGAAGTACCTGAACGTCTGACTAACAGTTGATCCCACCGAACGCACACGTCGATGCTGGACGTAGAGCCCTGCACGGGCCTGATTTTAAGGCCCGAGCCCGGCCCGAGCCCGCTTCGCGAAGCCCGAGCCCGACCCGGGCCCGTAACACCTAGCCCGAGCCCGGTCCGGGCCCGAGCATTCATGAGTGAGTCTGGCCCGAGCCCGGCCCGGGACCGCCATCTCAAGCCCAGGCCCGGCCCGGCCCGGTAATTTATTTTTTGGCCTAGGGAGGGCCTGCGCGTGTGTGACCAGGCCCGGTCTTTGACGCTGAAGAAAGTTTGTTTATTATATTCCGGGTGATCAGACGGAGCATCTAGTCTGTACAAGCACGTCAACTGACTGAACGCAAACTGAACGCTAACTGAACGCAAAAAATAAGGGTTTAGAAGTGCGCGTAGTTTAGATTTCACCGTCTGCAGTTCACGCCACATCGGCATAATAATAGCTCGTATTCTTAGACGAGAGACACCATCACCTTTGATTACCAGGCTCTTGGAAACTTCACGTGGTTGTCTCGGCCACAAGTTGGTATTGCTGAAATTTTTTTATACGCATTTGAATCAACGAGTATGTACGCGCGTTGAAATACTTCACCTGCAGTGGTTGTTAAGCGGTGGTGTTTCTCTGGCACGCGTGTTTGATTCCCGGCCACGGCAGCCGCATTTTGATTGGTGCGACATCTAAAACACACGTGTACATACATAGACATAGGTGCACAGCTCCGGGATATCTGAATTAATTCCTTCCCCTCTTGGGCATTACTTGTAATCGTATCTTTGGTATGTTATACACCAAAATATAAAATCTTGATGCAGTACAAGAAATGTCATTAAGATTGCAGTATAGTGGCCATCAGACCTAGCAAAACACGTTTTTAAAACAATGCGTACAACTAACAGCAAGAATCGCGCAAAAATAAACCAAGAATATTCATTTTGATGCTCTTTTCTACACTTCACGTCGGACCTATTAACGGCCGTGCCTATGAATTCAAGCCCGAGCCTGGCCCGGCCCCACGGTGTCGAGCCCGAGCCCGGCCAGGGCCCACGGCGTCGAGCCCGAGCCCGACCCGGGCCCGCGGCATTGAGCCCGGGCCCGGCCCGGGCCCACCAAAAATCGACTTCGGGCGGCCCGGCCCGGCCCGCGGGCCGGGTCGGGCCCAGGCTTTCGGGCCGGCCCGGGCCCGTGCAGTGCTCTAGCTGGACGCGCCCGATAGGGGCACACCCGTTCTAAGAGTGGCTCGTGATTGGATTTGGAGTGGCTAAGGATTTGGAGTGGCTAATTGGAGTGGCTAAGGTGTTGTGCTGCTGAGCACAAGGGCGTGGGTTCGGCCCCGGCGCGGTGGCTGGTTTTCAGGTTCACGCGAAAAGCGAAAACACCCGTGCGTCGAGATTTCGGCATCAGTTCAAGTTCCCCAGGTGGTCAAAAATTGATCCAGAGCCCTACACTACGGCACGCCACAAAGCTCAGGTGTAGCAGCTTCAGCGCGTCGGGAATTCTTGGGCATTCCTTACACATTTTTTTTTTATGCGCAGAATCCTTGGCAGTCCGTGTTCACAATTCGACTTCCGATAAAACACTGCTAGCTATATATCGGCCTCCGAATCAAAACGCTTACAAATTTGTTGAAGAACTATAAGTACGGTTACATTTCCACCGGGGCATGTTTGTATTATTTGGGAAGTGAACATAGATTTTCCGAAATGTTTAAATAAGGTTGCTGTCGAGCATTTAAATGTGCTTGTGGGTCGAGGCAACAGTTAGTATTCCAACCCGTGTTGAGATTTTGGGTGCTAAGTTGGCCTCCTCTTGCTTGAATCACGTGAACATCCGGACAGAGCAAAATGACATCTTTTGTTTTGTGATCGAGCCGAAAATGTCTGATTACTTCTTGGTTGGTTGTCGTTTTTTATCTCAACCTACAAACCAGAGAGAAAATAAAGGGGTGCTAATCAGATTGAAATTACGGGCAACTCGCGGCTGTACCGATATCTGTCAGAGTATAGCTGGGTGTCCTTTTAAGATGATGTAACAGAGTGCGACGTCTACCAGCGCTTCGTTATTAAAACGAAGCTTGAGTGTTCTCACTGGTGGTGTCTGTAACGCGAAAACGCCCTGCAAGAAAGCCAACTTGCTCTGACGATGATGATGAATGATCGTGGGTCAAGTGAAAGAAAAAAAAACGCTTGCGGTGGCCGGAATCGAACCTGGGTCCCTTGCATTATGAAGCCGGCGTCTATCCGGTAGCTCCGTTTCGGCATTTTTTTTTGTTTTCCACATGGTATTTATTGTAATACATGTCAATGTAGGAAACGATATTTACAACACATATTTACAACTATGTACACATATGAATGCGTTGATTGCAAGCTGAAAAACAGATCTGAACACAATGAAGAAATACGTACACTTAGTTTAAAACGGGGGCAACAGTGAACAACTAATGAGGAGGGGATATCAATCAGGGCGAGAATCATTTTGGTCATAAACGTCTTTAAGATTATTGATCATTTGGCAGAAGTGTGCTCTGGAAGAAACCATAGGCTGAGCGTGCCTATCCAGTATTCGCGTTTTCCATAAACTATGCACAGCGATGAAAAAAAAAAAATCATATGGCCCATTACCGTCTGCGGGTGATACGAGATACCGTATACTATGTGGAGTCAATTCAAAGTCCTTCTTAAGAAGTCCTTAGAGGACATCCCCAAATGGTGTGGCAGCCTTACAACTTATGAAGCAGTGCTCAATAGTTTCCGGGACATCGCACAGGCGACACATCACAGATGACACTAAAATGTGCCGGTTGTGCAGCCACGTCTTAACAGGCACAGCGAAACTTTGCTCCGTTTCGACATGGCCGAAACTCAGTCCAAACACAGGCGATAACCACTTAATCCGTCACGAGAGAGCTTCGCCTTCAACCATCGACATCAGACGGAGGGGTGCATGATTTTCTCACGCAGATAGTCAATGCATCCAAGAAAATGATCACAGCAAAAACAAAGAGGGCCCAGTTGTCCTTGGATTAATCAAAATGTTCTTTCTGATATTGCCGGAAAGGAATGCACATGGACAAAAAGTAACCGTTCAGCTAAAGATGCTCAGCTGAAAGCACTTTATAAGGTTGCCCGTTAAAGAGCGCATGGGCTGCTTCGAGCATAAAAACGCAAACATTTTCACTACCGCTATCAGGAATCGAAGAATAATCTATCGAAAACACGGGCTCTTGTGAATGAATTGCGAGGCCAAGCGTCCAAAAACACGGTTGACACTATCACTAAAAACTTCGGAGCAATTTCCACTAGGCTGGCTGATCATTTCGATTCCCCTTTGTCAATGGGAGTCCAGGCTGGGCATTCCGCTGGAAATGTGGCAAATGGGACTAATTCTGTCCTTGACTCCGCCTTGTTTCTGCTCTGTACTGGGGACGATATCCATTATATCCTGCAATAAGGTACGCATTTGGGCTGGTTGGTTCATGATTACGAGTGTAAAAACAGCGCTAAAAGGACAGGACAAGAAAGGACACAGGACCACGGCGCTGTCCTGTCCTTTTAGCGCTGTTTTTACACTCGTAACCATTATATCCTGTTTAACTTTAATCGACGAAAATGCCCCGGTCTGTATGGCGTGTCGGTTGATGTTCTGTGTAAGCATTTTGAACAACTTAAACGCGTTTTGCTTGCTATTTTAAACATAATCACTACTCAAATTGTACCAAGTGGTCTTAAACAAGCCTTAGTTGCACCAATGCACAAAGTCGGGGGGAAAAACGTCGAAAATTATAGGGGCATTGCAATTCCAGCGACGATAGCTTTGATTCTAGAAAAGCATGTTTGTTCCGTAATGCTTAGATTCATTCAAACTCGTGATGTGTTTTCAGCTCGTCAGTTTGGTTTTGTTAGAGATCGAGACACACGAACAGTCTTAGAAGAACACTCTTAACACAAAAGCTCGTAAAAGGGTAGTAACGGCTGTATTTACTAACTCCTTACGGAGTTTAGTACCCCATAGAACGGTAGGTAGGTCCTACCACTAAGTGTGGAACCGTTACTAGTCTAGACCATGCACTTAGTAACTGCCGCTCGTTTGATACTAACATTCACTGAAGTAAAAAATTCTATGAATAATTGAACATAATAACTACGGATCTTTTTCCACACTAAATCACTATTAAAAGTTTTTGCAAATCCACATGCTTTCTTGTATATGCTCACATTAAAATGCATAATTCTAAAACTATCGCTGCAATATTTGATTTTTGCGAGAAACCCACCAACCCTATCAAATGACTTTCCGCTGCTGGCTATAAAAGCAAGAAGAGCAGATGTATTTCTAAGGTAACTAAGTAATACTCTGCTCTCCTCGCGCATCCTGTTGGCTTTCTTGCTCAATTCAGTTGTTGATTGTCCACGTGTGATATGTGCGTGATGAATGTGTCCATGTCGCGCTGCGCACTCAGCACATCCACATGGTTACGTACTAGGTCATGCATTGCCAGTTAGTAAAAGAAACTAAGTACCTAGTCAATACTGGGACAAGTAACTGGTTAGTGGTCTGTTAGTAAGTGCGCCGACCTTTTTTTAAGAGTGAAGTTTCTGATTACTTGAATATGGCCATCGGTCAAAATGAATTCGCTTGTGCTCTGTTTTTAGATGCCACCAAGGCATTTGATTGTGTTCATTATTGAAGTTTGTGCAAAAAACTGCATAACTATGGAATTCGTTGTCCATTTCTTTCTACACTTACCAATCACCTTGCTGACCGATCAGAGACCATTGTGATTAGAAAATTAAGAGGTTCGCAAAATCATTTAAGTAGTGGAGTGCCACAAGGGTCAATACTTGCACCTGTTTTGTTCAATTTATGTGTCAATGATCCAAGGGCTTCTATATTGTTGCGTGGCAATAACTGCAACAGACGAGGGGGATGGCAAACTTGTGCCTAAGGAAGGGAGAAACCAAAAACGTGGCCTGATGCGAAGCGCCGCTGAGCCGATTGTTGTTGTTGTTCCACGTCTTTAGCGCATACCCACGCGGGGTTTGGCCAGGAATCGAGCAAGAAGAGGGCTAATTCGCCCGCTCAGAGCTTAAAAGTAGATAGATACCTATCCGTTGGCATCCAGTAGCAGCACGAGATTGGAAGGAAGAATTGGCTACAAATTGAAAGTGGCGAATTTCAGAAAACATACCCGTGATAATAAAGGCTAACAGGGCAGACGCCTGGTCTCGGACACATATGCATGAATGGCTGCACCCACCCCTCTGTGACAATAACCCAGTGATATGGCCCCAGTGACAGTAGTACGGGCATGGAGATAGGAAGTCCAATTCGTTGTAATGGCCTGATAAGGTGACGTTGTCTGATCATTGAGAAACCACGGCAATGTAATAAGAAGGGATCTAGTGTCTCATGTTCATCGCAAATGGCACAAAGGGCGGAGGAGGCGAGACCAGACCTGTGCATATAGAAGTTCAGCTGGGGGACCCTGCATCTTAAGTTGATTAATGTGACCTCGCATTGACGAGATTCACAGAAACGGGGATTCAAATTGGGTTGTAAATGGGCATACTCTTCAAAATTAAGGATGACCCCTTCCTGCGTACTCATTATGCACTGATATCTACGGAACCTTGCTCCTGCTATACTAGCCGGAACCGGGCAAAGATCAACCGAAGGGTGTTATGAATCGACCAACGCCGCCGTATTTTCCCGCATCAGCCACCACGTGCGAAGCCACTACGTGTGCCTCAGCCGTCAGGCGCCCGCGTGTCGGTGAATCATACTTTCGTGTCTCTACATGCCCGGCTCGGACGCTTCGCTATCGGCGCGATCAACATTCGGCGGCGCGCCCAGGCATTCTTCTCGGACGTGCGCCCAGCCGTCAGGTGCCAGCACGTCGGTGAGTCACGCCTCGACATGCCCGGCGAGCCATGTCTCAGCATGTCTGAAGGACACTCTCTCCCCTCTCTCGGACTCCACGTGCGCCAAGGCCATCGATGACTCACGAACTGTGGCAAGAGCGTTGTGTGTGTCTGTGACGTTCGTGGCGTGTTGCTACTTGGCGTTTTGACCGTTGCTGCTTTCGGGTATAAATAGAAGCAGCCCAAGCACTGATTTTCATTCCTGTCTGGGCAGCGAATCCACGCGGTCGCTCTGCTCGAGTCCTGTATTGTAACCTCGCCCGTCGGGGCATTGTATGTTTTTTTGGCTTCGGCTCACCTCTCGCTATGAAGTAAACAGTTACGTTAGCCCACTGCTTCTGGACTTCTTCACGGCTGCAACAGCGGCTGGCCGCTCGCATCATACACGCTACCACTCGTATGTCGGAGGCCACGGAGCTCGGATCGGGTGCCCCCGCCCGGTCCCAACAACTGGTGTCAGCGCTGGGATGACACGGTTGCAACAAGGGCCATCCAAAGACGATCGCGCTAAGGAATGAGCCTCTTCATTAAGGAGTAAACGTTTGTGCTCGGGAACCCAAATGAGGCAGATGTCCTGCAAATGAGAAGGCACCAGAAAATTGAATGCACGGATCAGGGGTGAATTTTCAAACGATGCCAAAGCGGAACAGACCGATAGAGAGTCTGTAATTATAATTACATTCCAGTGCTGCGGAGGAACTTCTTTTAAAGCCAGTACTACCGCTAGGAATTCGACTTGAAATATTGGAGTGAAGTCTGGTAACCGCAGCGAGACTGTCCAGTTAAGCTGTGGACTAAAAATGCCCACGCCTGCTCTCTCCTCATGTTGCGGCGCATCAGTTGCCACAATTACGTAACCATTTAATGGGTGCCAAATGTTCGTTCAGGATTCCTCTGAGTAGTCTTGACGAAAGCATTTTGGCGTTATTGATAAAAATATTATGAAAAGTTAAAGGCGCTGGAGTGACCTCACAGGGCATCATTATTGTCGGAATGTTGATTTTCAATGGAGAAAGTAACGCCTAGGCGTAAACACACCAAGGACGAGTGTGCCGAGGCCACCAAGAGTTGAAAAACAGTGCGGGCCGAGCTACCAGCAACGAAAGAAATCGGCTTTGTGGCGAGTCAAAAATTCTCATAATAGTCAGCACAGTTAAGAGTTGAAACCGCGACTCTAGACACGGCATGCGTGCCTCCAGATACAAGATGTTATTAGCCACGCACCTTGGGAGGTCGAGGCACAGTATTAGGGCACGCCGCTCCAATATACTAAGCTGGTTGCGTTTGTAAACGGCTGAGCCAGAAAAGAGTACGCAGCCAAACTCTAATATGGGACGCACGTACCCCTTGTAAATGAAAAGTAGTGTGTCCCTTCTCATTCCAAGGCTCCTGTTGCTGATTATCCGCAGCAATCCAAGTGCCCGTTCTCCTTTGGTCACGATATGATTTATATGGGGGCGCCAATCCAGTGCACTATCATAAATGACACCCAAGTACTTCAAGGAAGCCACCTGAGGGATAGCCTCTTGCCGACACGTCAGGCATAGGCTCACCGGAGCGGATACCGGGAACACAAGGACGGCACACTTATTGACATTGATGCTCAATTTTATTTTTGCCAAGCACCTTTTGATTGAACTCAAATAGGCTTGTAACGTTTGATACAGGACATGAATGTCTTGAGCCGCAGAAAAAAAAATGCTATATCGTCCGCGTAAACGTAGGTACAAATGTCCTGATTTATTGGAATGGAACTCAGTAATACATTAAATAGAATGAGAGAGAAGACCGATCCTTGAGGGACGCCCCTTGTCTGAGATAGAGTCGATGACTTAAAACCATTTTGTGAGCAAAAGAACTTGCGATCAGTTAAAAATTGCTGAATCCATGAACAAATGTACTGCGGTAACCCACATTCCGTACGTTTGGCTATCAGGACACTATATTCCACGCTGTCGTACGCTTTCGCAACATCCAAGGTGACAAGGGCGCCTACTTGTAGGCGAATCATCAGTCTCGAGGTCGCGAGCCGTTCACGGGCTCTTTTTGCCCGCGCCAGTCTGAAGTGCATTTCTTCGTCGTCGTATTTGTGGCGCCCATCTGTAGCAGACGCTATCGCAACAATATCTTCCTGTCACGTTGTTCAGTACGCGGATGACGCACTTTTTATTTCTAGACACATGCAACAGCTGTGAAGAATTTACAATATGAGTGTGAACAACTAATGGATAGTTTGAAAACAACATGATCGCGATTAAGAAAACTAAAACACAACTTGCATGTTTTTGCAATCCTCTCAAACTTCTCTCGCAAGAAATACCAATCTTCCTACATAAGTCACGTTGTAATAATTGCAGTTACTCACCGGTTGATTATGTCTCAACAGTTAAA
This sequence comes from Haemaphysalis longicornis, assembly GCF_048455015.1. Taxonomy (NCBI): domain Eukaryota; kingdom Metazoa; phylum Arthropoda; class Arachnida; order Ixodida; family Ixodidae; genus Haemaphysalis; species Haemaphysalis longicornis. Next base: position 109,478 of record NW_027526374.1, read on the forward strand.
TACTTGGGATTATTTTTCGAATCTGTCATGGTGTGGAATAGCCAGTTAGTCTACACTTGTGCCAATCTTCGCCAAATGGCCTGTTTGTTGTTTTCGATGCGTCCAGCACGTCCGGTTTCAGTCCGGAAACAGATCGCGTACGCTCTTGTTTACAGCGTACTACGCTGTGGTATTTGTTGCTATTATGTTTGCTCGGGATTTTAGTGAAAAAGAGTAGATAGCCTATTGAAACTGGTATTGAAATCAGTGTTGTATGGTACGAATTTTCATGGCAATGTCTGTATTTTCTCGTTGTCTCAGATGCCAAAAGTTTTGATGCTGTACGCAAACAGTAGTTTTGAGATACGTTTGGACCAAAGAGTATGCCTTACAATCATGTGAGCGTACTTCGTCAACGTAATCGTTTTGTTTTGCCTATGACATGAACTAGATATGGGGAACGTGTTCACGCTTCTAATCTTTCAGATGCATCTGAAAGACGAAAGACGAAGACTTAAAGATGACTTCACGAACAGCCAGCCGGCGATCACGTTTACACCACGGGCCGGCTGTAAAGCAGCAGCAGCAGTCTGGTCGCTGCGCCCGCCATGTTCCGTGATGGGTAGCTTTCGAGGGCGTTTGCATCATACCTGTATGGGTTTGTTATAGAGACTCTTGCGTGCTCTCTAACGTTGCTAGGCTTACATAGTATTCAGTTACTGAATGGCGTCATTCCCAACAGCTTCACTGGCCATCTAATTCTATGGGACAGGATGACTTCTGAATGTTTTTTTTATTTCTTACGGCCCCAAGTTTAAACGTACGAAACACTTCGTCCAAAGAACAAGTTGGCACACAATAGCCGTTGCGTTTGAACTGATTCAACACGGGGTAACCAAATTGTGTACCAGGGCGTAAGACAGGAATTTTAGAGTGTTTTAAAACATTCAGTGCCCTGCTGTAACACACGTCGACCGCTGGAACGCCCAATTTGTATGTTTTCGAAGAGGTAAGATAGTGCGCGTGGAAAGGGAGGAAACCGAGGGTAACCCCGTCACGATTAGTGTTCACGCTTGTGCGAATCAAGTTACAGCATTGCTCCGGCAGTTGGAAGGATTAGAACAAATATCAATCTCCCGGCCCTCTTAGGTTTGGCCGTGCCAGTGTACAGAGTGTCGACGTGTTATCTCAGCAGCTGGCATGTACAGTCGACTCCCGTTAATACGAAGTCCAGGGGGCCGCAAAAAATCTTCCAGTTAAACAGAAAGCCCAATAACAGCGTTGCCATTAATCCGCAACGCGTCACCCTATTTGATTTTGTTTACAATCTCGACTTTCTACGGCACTTCGAGCGTGGTTTGCCCTGATAGTGCAAACTTATTGCTAAACTCGAAGCCTCGAAAGTGCACCACGTAATCTGCTCACACGAGCTGTGGGCAACAAAGAAGGTTGAGGACCTGAAAAGAGAGAGAGAGAGAGAGGCGTACGCTGGAGCGAGTCTCAGCTGACCTTCCGCTTTATAAACTTACTCTGCGCTGCTTTAGTTGCGATGGCGCCGACATAGTGCAAATTTGACGCTTAAAAGTTCGGAATTTTTTTCAAGATTGACGGTCACCTCGATGCTTTTTATTCAAAATATTTTCCATTTAACCAACGGATTGGGTTTCAGTTTCCAATTATCGAGCGATTTCTTCTATAAATTGCGGAGACAGAGACGTCACTTCCAATTATCCGAAAATTCCCATTAGGCGACTCTGAATTATCAAGAGTAGACTGTATTATTTATTGTTTCGAAGACTAAATACCCTTGCGCACAACATTTCCTTGCGTAGCTTGTTTTCTGCTTATCTCGTGTCTGCTTCGTGTTTGCTTTCGCCCGGACGTGTATGTTTTCAGGGTTCAAAACAACTTGTTTTCTTATAAGTACGTGAGAATGAAAAAAAATATATATTTTTGAAACTGAAGTATGCCTAACTTATAAAGCGAGCAAACTCATACTCACTCCTTCTTGGCTTGACTTTTCTTTCTTTCGGTATGGTACTCGTCTCTAATCTAGAAACAATGTAGCAGCTCAGCCACGCGGCATACAGTATCTCGTAATCCACTCCTGGTAAATCTAGATAAAAGGGACGTACTAAATAAATACCCAAGTAAATGCAAATGTAAACAATAAGAAATCTACTCAATCTATGCGTCGCAGCTGCGATAAATTCAAAACAAGGCAAGTTTGGCTGCATAATTTTTAAAATTATCGTGTTATACGAAAGGTCCATCATGCGTTGCAGCTGCGATAAATTCAAAACACGGCAATGTTTGACCGCATAATTTTTAAAATTATCGTGTTATATGAAAGGTTAAAACTCGTCCTTTTTGCATAATACTGTAATCGTACAAAACCTTCGCTGATTCTTTTGCAAAACTAAAATCATGCTCACAAAAACGTGCTGATTCGTAATATTTCAAGCAAGCATAACATGAACAAAACGTGCTGTTGGGCAAGTTGTTACACAGTGAATGGGAGGCTTAGCGCAAAAAACACGATGACGGTGGCGGAGGAGACAGGTGCTGCTGACAACTGAGTTTATTTCGAAAAGTACAAGCGTATATATAACAGGCATGCACTCAATAAAAAAGAAAGGAAGGAAAAAAGATACAACACGGGCATCTGGCACAGCGCGAAGATCAGAAAACGTTCGAAGAAATGCACTTTCCTTATCATAGATAGCAAGCGACGGTACACTCACGCACATGGGCCCCTTTCTTTTCATGAAAAATGCCTCGGCAACCTCACGTGCAGTAACATCTCTGCTTCTTTCGATTATTGTTATTTTGTCGCTGCCGGGTTTACAATCACAATCCTTACAATGTTGCGGCAAGTGTGAACCCGTTCCATTTTTCATCGACAGGGGCCATTGATGCATTGGCTGGTTTGTCCAATATACACTTAACCACAAACTAAAGGAATCTCATACACAACACTTTACGCACACTTGCTGAAAGGCTTGAAATGCTTCTTTTAGCGTTTTTTGCGCTTCATTTCTGGTACTATTCTTGAGCACAGCGTAGCAAGTTTTAAGGGCGCTGAAAACACAACCGGTACGTTGTACCTGGAAGCGTCCTTCTTAAGGTTATGCTCAACTCGGTGCGAGTACGATGTGACCACTGGTCTTGGACCATTTGTCAAGCACTCCTCAGGAGCCCTTTGAGGAACACCTTTCGTTCTCCCTAACAAACCTTCCGCTACGGCGGTAAGGATTGAGCTCGGAAAGCCAGCAGCTTGAACCCTGGCCACTTGATGGTCAAAACTGCTACCCATAGCATGCTCACAAGATTTGTGCAAGGCAGACTGAAGGCACATATAGTGGCGGTGGAACGCTTTACAGTTTTATAATGCGTGGAATCAAAATGCAGCAGTTCCTTGGAGGTTCTATGCGAGTGTTCCCAGCAAACGGGGTCTTCCAGAAAAGTTAGGTTAATATTTAAAAACTGGAGTCTGCTGTAAAGGGGTAGCTCATGTGTAAAATTTAAACCCTTCCCGTCCCGATGAAAATGACTTAAAACTTCTGCGACTGTTAGGGTAGGTTACTTGGTCCTGTGTTTTCAAAAGAACCAACAAATCGTCAACATATCTAAAAACCTTAACAACTTTGTCCCCGTTGAGCGATTCACTCGGATCACTATCAACACCTGGCAGGAAAAAATTGGAAAGTGCTGGGGCTACACAAGAGCCAATGCAATTACCCTTCATTTGTTTATAAAGCTTATTTTCAAAGACTGGGTAGCACTGAGGTAAAATTCAAGAAGGGACATAAAACTGTTAACAGAGATACTGGCAGCATTCTGAAAGGCGACCTAACATTTGATTCAATACACTCGACAACTGCGACCAACAGTTCGTTGTGCGGGACCGAGTAAAACAAATCTTCAACATCTATTGAAAAAAAGCATATCCTATGTCTGTCCTACCCCTTATAACATCCGTAACAGCGACAGTGTTCCTAGTTTCGAAAGTGCCATCCACACTTGAGGTTTTAAGCTGCTTCAAAAGAAAGCCCCTGACAAGCGATTGCCACGTATCCCTTTCGCTCACGATAGACCTGAAGAGAATCCCAACCTTATGGGTTTCGGCGGTGGTGAAAACCTCTAAACTGGCGCGCCCGCTTTCGCCGATGACCTTAGCAAGTTTCTATAGCTCGAGGCTCTTACACAAGGCTACAGCTTTACCCTTAACCTTTCGAGCACTCACATCAACGGAAAGGAAGTTCTTGTTGACGGCAAGTGTGGCTTTCTCATTGAACGTTCCAGCGGTCTTGGCGACGAACCCTCCTTCCTTGTCGCTTTGCAGCAGCCTCAAATCGTTGTCGATAAAATACGCCGTATAACCGGTCACGTTGATCCCGGTTGCGCGACACGGTACGGAGAAGGCTGTCCTATATATGCTTGTACTTTTCGAAATAAACTCAGTTGTTAGTAGCGCCTGTCTCGTCTGCCACCGACCTCGTATTTTTTGCGCTAAGCCTCCCATTAAGCATAACATGCTTTAGTAGCAAACAACTGGTAGACTTGATACAATGGGAAACAGAAGCTTGACAACTTAACCTAACAACTTATTGTTGCAACTGTTACAGGAAAATTGCGGCTTTTACATGAAGCAAAGAGTTTTAGGCGTTCAAATTGGTGTTGGTTCCGGGCCCTTAAGAGGTGCTTCGCGGACCATAAAAATGAAAGACTTCATATTATGCGATAACCCTGGCGTCGTGAAAGATGTGGAAGTGCTCGGAAGGGCAAGGTGTAGTGACCACCGTATGCTAGATTTGAGGAGGGACCGCAATTAAGCTAGTACGAAAGAAGCCGATAAATGAGCTAAGACGTAAAGTAGAAGAATTCAGGATCGCGCTGCACAACCGATATTCAGCTCTTACCGAGGAAGCCGAGCTTACGACACAGGAAGCCAGCGACTACCTTACACGCATTATCACGGAGTGTGTAGTAGAAGTCGGGGGCACGATGGCTAGACAGGATACTCGTAAACTTTTCCAGGAGACGAAAGATCTAATTAGGAAACGGCAAACCATGACAATCTCCACCCCAGCTGACAGAATAGAACTAGCGGAGCTTTCGAAGTTAATAAATAAGCTCAAGACAGCTGACATACGGAAGTATAATATGGAGAGGATCGAATACGCTGTAAAGAACGGAGGTAGCCTGAAAGCAGTGAAGAGGCGTCTTAGAGTGGGGAAAAATTAGAGGTATGCACTTAAAGATAAACAAGGCAATGTCATCACAAATAGGGATAAAATGGTCACAGTGGCCGAGGAGTTCTATAGGGATCTGTACAGTAGCCGGGACATCCAGGATAATGCCGAACGAGAAAGTGGTTCAGAGGAGATAGACATCCCACCAGTAACGACCGAAGAAGTAAGGAAGGCTTTGAAAGAAATGAAAGGGGGCAAAGCACCTGGTGAGGATCAGATAACAGCAGACCTCTTGAAGGATGGCGGAGAAATTGCATTTGAAAAACTGGCAAACCTGTATACGCAATGCCTAATGACCGCAAGTGTACCGGAATCTTGGAAGAACGCGAACATCATCTTAATCCATAAGAAAGGTGACATGAAGGACGTGAAACATTACAGGCCAATCAGCTTACTGTCAGTCGTCTACAAGGTACTTACCAACGTAATCGCAAACAGAATTTCTGCAACCTTAGATTTCAGTCAACCTAAAGAACAAGCAGGGTTCCGTAAAGGTTATTCAACAATGGACCATATTTACACTATCAATCAGGAGATAGAGGAGTGCGCCGAGTATACTGAACCCCTATATATAGCATTCATAGATTATGAGAAAGCATTTCACTCGGTCGAAACCTCAGCAGTCATTCAGGCATTACGGAACCAGGGGGTAGATGAGCATTATGTAAGAATACTAGAGGATATCTACAATGGGTCCACAGCTACCATCATCCTCCATAAGGAGGGCAGTAAAATACCTATAAGGAAGGGCGTCAGACATGGCGACACAATCTCTCCAATGTTATTCACAGAATGTTTACAAGAAGTATTCAGAACGTTGGATTGGGAACAGGTGGGAGTAAGGGTTAATGGAGAATACCTCAGTAACCTCAGATTTGCTGATGACGTTGCCTTGCTAAGTAACTCGGGGGACGAATTGCAAAGCATGCTTTCCGCACTGGATGAACAGAGTAGAACCGTGGGCCTAAAAATTAATATGCAGAAAACACAAGTAATGATTAATAACCTCGGGACCGCACAGCGTTTTGAGATAGGTAGCGAGACAGTGGAAGTGGTAGGCGAATATATCTACTTAGGCCAAGTTGTGACCCCGGATCCCAACCATGAGGCAGAGATAATTAGAAGGATAAGAATGGGGTGGAGTGCATACGGCAGGCATTCTCAGATAATGAATAGCAGCCTACCATTGTCCCTGAAGATGAAAGTGTATGACAGCTGCATCTTACCGGTACTCACCTACGGGGCAGAAACTTGGAGGCTCACTAAGAGGGTTCAACTTAAATTGAGGACGACTCAGCGAGAAATGCAACGAAATATGATAGGTGTAACATTAAGGAACAAGAAGAGAGTGGAGGGGGTCAGGGAACAAACACGTGTTAAGGACATATTAGTAAAAATTAAGAAGAAGATATGGACGTGGGCAGGGCATGTAATGCGAAGGCAAGATAACCGTTGGTCATTAAAGGAGCGATGAAGAGAAAACAAAAGTTTGTTTTATTCGAAAGATTAGGTGTTTCATAGTACCTCAAGCACTTTCCCGGAAGCAAATGATGCTTTATTCACTGAGAAATGAGGCAATTTAAGCCAAAATTTTAAATCTCCCGCTAAAGTTGCACATTTCGTCACGTGAACAATGGCGTCATACGAGCCGGTCCATGAAACAGATACTTAGTATGTCGACTCCATATAGCACCCACACGCGGGAGTCGACCGAGACGGCGGCCATTTTAAAAATACTAGTAAAACCTAGTGCACCCTCAGCCCTAGTCATGGAATCGCCTGATCCGGAGAACAAAACTCTCGCCGAGGAGCTCGGGCTTGCATTTAACAACCTCACACCACTTGAACGCTCAATGATTCTAAGTGCACGAGCGGCAAGAGTTGTGGGATACGCGGTGGACGGGAAAGCGACCATTCCGCGATAGCCACAACAGACGAACGCCCAGCCGTCGGCACCGCTGCCTCGTCAGCCCCGTCGCGACGGACGAATACAGACTGGTACGTATGTGCCGTATTTTTATTACGGTTAATAATAGTTGAATTTCAGTAGCAGTATCGCTTATGCCAGTTGGCCGGTGTCGTGTATGGAAAGCCGTTCGCGCGAGCTCTCTGCTTCGACCAGAAAGATACGAGCGTCAATGCGCGGTGTTTACGGCATTTTTTCCCCCCAAGGTCAGAGCGCTTTGACGGCGATTTGACGAAGTCGGCGACGAGCGCCAGCATGTCCCAGGAGTGAGCTAACGTAAGGGTCCCTGCCGTAATCACTTCCTCGGAAATGAAGCGAGCACACTCGTACTTCCTTTAGCTCTCTTTCTCCTCCATTTGCAAAGTTCACAAAACGTAGCCACTTGCTTCGCCGAGCTTCGTCGTTGGGCAGCACATGAAAGGAGATCTCCTCACCGGCGGGGATGTCGCACTCCCTCGGCGATTTGCCCGTACTACATGGGCATTTCAAAACGCAGCAACGAAATTTCATTGTAAAGTACTCGAACAAACTGAAGTTTTCAGTGGTTGTAAACTGGAAACGAGCTCGTAACGACAGCAGCAAGACAACACCATTCGAAACTTCTGCGACGACTGGCACTATCTCGTCGCTTCTTGCTGTTCCTTACTCCCCTCGTTCCTATTTTTACCTTTGCTGGTTGGCGATATGACGGCCAACCTCCTGTCAAGGGATTAAGATACCAAGCAAGGTCGCGGGTGTACGTGCTGGAACGGTTCGTTGGCCCCTAATAGCCTCGAACCCGAAAATTCGTCTGCGCGACGGCGAGATGTCGAGCTCGGCCGGCGGTATTTTCGTACGCATGGGCGCACACGCTTGCGTGTTCGTTCGGAACTTCAGCCGTTTACTCCACCGTTCTTTGTCATAAAAAGAATGTGCAGTATGTTTCACGGGCATTTAGCTCGCTATGCAAACTGTAAGCCCTGCCTAACATGCGTTTGCTTTTGCCGGCCTCCGACAATCGCAGAGCATTCTCGAGTGACATCATAGGTTCTGTTGCGGAAAATGAGCTGGTGGGTCGCATGGTCATTTCCTTTTTTCCTAATTATGTAGCTTATTTGAGCAAAGTTTGCGTTATAAGTGGTGTCGTTATGGTTCTAACGAGGCAATCTTTCGAATGAACCAAACTTGTGTTTTCTCTTCATGGCTCCTTTACGGGTAACAGAGTGGATCCCTGAAGAAGACAAGCGTTGCAGGGGGCGGCAGAAAGTTAGATGGGCAGATGAGATCAAGAAGTTTGCGGGGATAAATTGGTCACAGTTGGCACAGGACCCGGGCAATTGGAGAATAATGGGACAGGCCTTTGCCCTGCAGTGGGCGTAGATAGGCTGGTAATGATGATGATGATGATGATGAACGGACCTCGTACTGTCTTTGGACCGGGGGTAGTTTCCCAGTGTCATCGGAGTTATTTCAATGTAGATGTGTTGGTACAGAAAGCAGGTGGTTTGCAATTTCCCGTTGGAGACATTTGGCTTGTAATGCCCTACGGAAGCGGCCCAACCGACTGCCCATTGGTGTACGCGCATCGATTGGTCAGTTATTCACGAATGTATCTGCCGTTGTGAGAATACCGATCAGTGTATACCATGGCGATATTGTAGCCATTGTGAGTCGTGAATAAGTGACTCATCCACATCAGGGAAGGGGGGACTGGCGATATGGCTTTGAATTTTTGTGAAGCGTGAATCATTCACATATCTGAACGCTCGTTTGATTATATTTTCTAAGCCGGTAATAATCAACGTTTCTATCCACTGCTACCGAGAAATATTTTCTAAGCGCTCAGGCGAGATTTGATCCATACACTCACCACTTGCACATACGTAAAATTTTCCCTGCCACACAATAAAGGTAAGATCTACACAAAAGGCCAAAGTGGTGTTAGAACAGTGCTATTTAAATAATGAGAACGTTTCTAAAGACTGCGTGATCATTTTTACTCTGGTGCCTTCCTCTAAAGGGAAAAACGGCTAATTTTTGGAAAGAAAGTAATGGAGATCCACGATATCAAGGCTTAAAAATTTGCAGCCTATGAAACTGCTTTTTTTGGGGTTAGTAACAATGTCGGCAGAGTTCTTGACGCGGAAAGGACCATATTTTTTGAGCTTTTCAGGCTCTCCAAAAGCCTCGCGCAGTTAACACGTTATAGACGTTCGACCTGTTGAGACGCGACGTATCGGGTCGCACCTGCATTTTTACCCTTTTGAATAAAAGATTAGTGAAGAGCGAAGGAAGCCATTTTGTAAATGAAACAAAAGCACTCAGATTACGGCGTCTTTGTGTAGGTGCGCGTTTTATAAAACTAATGTGCATGGCAGCTGTTGCGTTTCTTACCTAGGTCGCTTTCAAATTCCTTGAAATGAATGATGTCATTTTTTCCTTCTGTGGTCGACTTTACTGTCGCTTTATACAGCGACATGTGCCTTTATAACAAATAGGAAAGAAAACACCATCGTCACATAGGTTTATCAAAAAAGACATTACGTTAAACACAAACGCCATACAGCCAGATGCCATAGATTAGGCCATACGGCCATAAGGCCGTAAGGCTTTTACACGGGCACAGAGGCTTTGCGGCGTGCACCCTAGCGGCGGCGAACGGGCGCCGCGCTAATGGGTCATCGATCACTCGACTTGAAACTTGCTACGAGCACACTAGGAACACTAGGATGAATAAGGGGCCACCCATCACTGGTTTTGACACTTATGCTAATGAAATCATTAGCATAAGTGTCAAAACCTGTGATGGGTGAACCTAAACGATGGGGCTCTTTTTTACACTGGCTCTGGAGACAAAAAGAAATAATTGTCGACGCCTCGGTGGGCACGCGCGGACGCAGAAATTCGCAGAGGTAGCCAAATACAGCTTCGCTCAAAAGCCTTTGACCCAGAGAGATGGGCAAGTGACACCTCCAGAGGAAAACATTCAGGTGGGCGAATACTGTAAATTTCAATCTGATGTACCTTTGAAAAAATCGTTGTGACATTGGCCTCTAAACGATTTTACCATTACGAGGAGAGAGAGAGAGAAAGAGAGAGAATAAACATATTTATTATTTCCTAGTAAAGAGTCTTTAGGGTGGCCACCTCATTCCAGGAGTCCATTTGCACGGGCCGCATCTTCTGCCCTCTCCGCCAACTTGCGCTGGACGTCGAAGGAAGAGCTGTCCAAGGCGCTCTCCCAAAGCTCACAAGTGTTGAAGGGATTGGGTGGGTCAAGTGGGCTTTGTGTGCAGCCACCGACCATATAAAAAAGTGACCCGAATTCCCCACAGAAGCGGCACAAACGGGGATACAAGGTGGGGGCTATGTAGTGGTATCTGCTCGGGTGGCGGTAAGTATTAGTTTGCAGGGCGCGAAGTATTTTGTCATGGCCCTTGGGTAGTTGTTTGTGCGGTGGGGCGTACGTTTGTCGCTGTAATCGATAGTGCGCGGTAATCTGATGATACGAGACTAGAGGAAGCGGACGCAGATCTTCGTCTTCAGGTGCTCGGCCGGTCAATTCTCGATCTGTGAGATGAGCAATCTCATTCCCTGAGACTCCAATATGCGCAGGGGCCCAGATTATCTTGACGGGTCTCGCTAGTGGCTTCTGTTGCAGTATTTTAAGAGCAGTCTTGTGTATTCGACCGCAGGAAAAGTTGCGACAAGCCTGTTGAGAGTCGGTAATTATGGTCTCAACTTGAGTTTGGGTAAGCGCCAAGGCAATGGCCGCTTCCTCGACGAGTAGGGGGTTGGCTCGATCCAGTGATACGCTGGTGCGGTGCTCTTGGCCAATAACTGTCGCAACTGAGGCCCGCCTTCCGGGATAGAGGGCCGCGTCCGTGTAGCCTAATCCCCGCTGCACACTCTTTGCTCCGGCTTCCAAACCCCGCAACACGGCGATTCGCGCACGTTCTACGTTCTTTCTGTGTAGTTAATCAGGAGCCAACCCTGTCTCATCAGTCCTGGTGTTGGTGACATGATTGTAGGATACGAGAACAAAAGTATGGCAAAATGGCTTGGCGGAGGAGAGAGAGCGGAATAGAAAAAATGCAACAGGAGAAGGAGTGGTTGCTGGAGGGATAGAAGAGGAAAAGACGGGAAGATATGTGGCGGGAAGGAGGCGGGAAGGGAGCACTCGGAGTGTGAACAAGTGGACGTGAAGGAGTGCGATCGGAATGGGGAAATTTGAGGAGGAGGGTGGGAGTGAAGGAAAGTCGATTATGTTGAAGACAGGAGAAGAGATGTGTAGATGAAGGGGAAGAGGGGAAAGAGCGAGATAGAGAGAAGGGGGACATGCGAAAAAGGAACGAAAAAATGATGAAAGGAGTATAGGGGAAGCCGGGGCTAGGGACGGGAACCGCCAGGAGGGAATAAGCCCATGTTGCTTGGTCTGTTTTTGCTGTACATAAAAATTGCAAATAAATGTGCGTACTTTAGTACATCCATAAATAGGCCTCTCACTCTGTCTATATCAAATATAATTGGGTTCAATCATGCTGACAAAGGGGTGGGGCCACCTAAAAACTTATAAACACGGGGAAGGTGCTGAGCATTTTCGTGCACAGAGGACGTGAGTACATCTGCCCGCATTCATTAACGCTGACGGCCATATGCGATGGTTCTTAGAATTTGTGGGCGTAATAAAACTGGTCTGTCTATTTTAACCGGACCAGACAGCCCCCAAAGCGTTACCGTTCTTAATGGGGCCTCCCCCCCAAACTACTGATCGGACCAGTGCTGCCTGGGGGTCATGTAAGCACCAATTTAACAAAACTGCTAAGCAGGAGCTAACATAGGGTGACTTTCTGGGGACAGAAGGGGGAGGGGGTGCACATAGCGTAGGCCATAGCCAGCAGAAGATTGTGGGGCGGCAACCGGTAACCATAGCAATACTAGTTCAGAAATTGCTACACCACCACCTCCCTGGTGTACAATTATGGCCTCTGAGCAATAATGGGTACGTCTTGTAGCGGTCTGTGATAAAATATTGGGCCAAAATTTCCGGTCTAGGAAACCTTTTTGTGATCAATAAGAGCTAAAAACTCAATAAGTAAAATTTTTTATTTACCAGTCATTTTCCCTGACGCGTCGAGTACTTAGTTGCACGAGATATGAACCGTCCGAATAATCTATGTATTCTATCTCCGCACAAGAATTTCGTGTTATAAACTTGGTATCTGTTACATCATTTCGCTTCAAGAGTATATACTTGTTGGCTTTGTCCTCGACATTCATTATCTGAAAAAAGAGGATTGTTCTTAATTTTGGATATTTAATACCTAAAAAGAACTATTTTTAACAGGAGGCTTGGCACCAATGTAATCAGTAACAAATAAAAAAAACGGCAAAACCGAAGGATAGAGATGGTCGAGTACAAATAAAGTACACCCCAGCTGCTTACACAGTAGATAAATCTGAACTATTAATTGATATGAAATGCAACCTAAGTGGCTACTACCCCCGCTCTTCATAAATACGGAATAGAGGTTTTATGCCGGAACTCTGGCGGACCTGCGGACTGTAAATTGAAGAGCCCCCTCCCCCCTCCCCCTCTCCGCCATGTCCAGCCCAATATGCAAGGTATGCCTGGACGCCGGTTGGAAACTAGGAAAAGTTTTTCGATAGAGGTGAAAAGAAACACCGTTCCTAATGACGTTTCGGCCGAGAGACCAGCCGAAACGTGATTAAAGGAGTACTGACACGAAATTTATCGCTTTCATTTTTTATGCTGTAAAGAATACCTATTGGCCCAGTAATTACGAAAATCGAACCGAAAGCCGTCAGCCGCCAACACAGAATTAATTATAGCACGTTTATTGCAACCAATTTCAAATTTGGTCGCCGCGCGGGAAAATTGCCGTTCGAAGCTGCAAGCGGGCCAGCCTTACGTCACGGTCTCACCCGTGACGTCAGGGACGTTTTTCTTTCCTCCATGCGTTCGCCGCATTGTCTGCTACGATTGCACACGGTCCGCCCTCGCCCGCGCAGTCGACATGTCGTCTGAATCGTCAGACTCGGTAAGTCGCTGCCACCCGACAGACAGAACAACTTTATTTGGCCAAGCGATTAGGCCGGCGATGTCTTCGCCGTCGTCCTTTTTTTAATATCACTGCGGCTCGAACCGGCGCAGACCGTGATAGCAACCGCTTGTCGCCACTCTTCTAATCAATCTGATCGCGAAAAAGAAGTTCCACATGCGAGAAAGTAGATGTTAGTGTGTTGAAAAATTGTGCTAGGGGTTGTGATCAGCGCTTAATTTTAAAGCGGCGTTCAGATATTTGCCGCGATGGTAAGCCTACGCTGACCGGCAGCGGAGGTTCGGCGCTCCGACCCAGCACTGCCGGCACAGCGGTGCGGCGAGCGGCCGACAGATGGCGCCACCTGCGCGCTAGAATCAAAACATGCCGCGGCAGATGTCTTGGTCACCGATCGCTGAAACCGAGATTATTGCCAAAATAAAGCTCCATATGCGAAAAAGGGGATGATAGTGTAGTGAAAAGTTGCGTAACGGATGGTCATTCGCAGTTGTACAGATACCAGCGATCAAATAGTCGCCACGATACCAACGATAGTAAGCCTAAAGTTCCCAACACCCAAGGTGACCCGTGCAACCCCGAGCTCGCTGGCTTGGGCGGCAGTTCTAGCGGCCGCCGCCGTGCACGAACTCAGTCCACGTTTAGCGCGGGTGTGCCTGAGCCGCACTCCAATACATGGGCTACATTTCAGGGAAATAACGGGAGGCTCATAAAAGTGAGTGCACTTGAGTTGCACTCCAATAACGTACGGGTCAAGTTTACGGGAACATAAGGGGAGGCTTTTAAAAGGCGCAAGCGCCTCGGGCGAGGAGACTCTCCTCCCGCACCTGTGCACTTGGCGCCTCACTCTACTACAAAGTGAGCGGGCTCGCAAATGTAAGCCGCGTACTTGCGTTTTTACAGATGTAAGCCATGTGGTGCGGATGTAAACCGCATGATTGTGTTGCTACTGCCAAAGGTAGTTCTAATTGCATTATGTAAACAGAGGTCATGTTCTGAGTATTCAATAAGTTTTGTGGCCCCAAATAGGAAGGTGGGCCAAATAAGTGTATGCGGTACAGTCAACAAACGAATGGTCGGTTTCTTTTGTATTTGTTTTTGCATTTGAATGTTTTGTAGTTGCGTATGTAGCAAGGAAGACCCGAGTAAATGAAACGTCTTGTGTAAAGGGAGCTGGTACTTGGGGTGGGGGAGTAGACCCCCCTCCCAGGACACAGGCTGTCCTCTCAGTGCGCAATTTATGTACCAAGAAGTGTACGTCATTTGCATTCGTGTTCATGAAATGTTAGTTTTTCACTCATTTCGTATCTGCTTTGATAATAGCAAGGAGAGATGTCGTCCTGCAATGTAACGGACGGACCGAGTATGTGAACGTGGAAAAGCGTAACCACGAGTGTTTTGTACTTCCTTTTGTTACAAGAGAAAAATAAAAATTCCTTTGTGTCGTCGCGTGGAAAATAATGCATCTTGGCGTCGTCGTCGATTTGCTCGGACAGGCTTCGCATACCGCGAGCTTGCCATAGCACAACTTGGGCGAGCTGGGCGACGCGCACCGCCGCGTCGCCGCGGTGCCCGTCGACATCGCGCACCGCGCGGTGCCGGCACAGCGCAGTTTTCGGCACCAGTGCAAGGGAATACCATGCGCCGGCCACGAACTGAAGAGCAAAGACGTCGAACACGCAACGTTTACAAGCATTGCTCACACAGCTACGCCCACGTCACTTGCCCAAACGAATACCACCGACAACAGCAGCGCAGGATATCGTTTCCGGTTCCGAAAACGACTATATGACGTCACCCTGAACCGGCCAGACACGCAGGCCGATGTTTCGTCACGCCGAAAGTGATTTCGCTAGTGCTGCCGATTTGTGAAAGCTCGCAACCTGGGCAATCAAAATCGATTTTAAATGTGATTCCGGCCTCGGATCGCTGCAAACATTTCTGTGAGTCATCTGTACAAACTACTGGAGCCAATGATATTATTTTTTTGGGCATCAAAATTTGGTGTCAGTACTCCTTTAAAGACGCAATTTTTTTTAGTGTCGAAAAACTGCTATTCATAAAACGTGTGTCGGAAAAATTTATATTTACACAATTGTATTTGACGCTTGAAGGTGGTAGAGTGGCGCTGGCTACCACCCTCAAGAGTAAGATATACTTGTATTGAATATAAATACTCCAGAAGGTGAAGGAGAACACAGTCGTTCAGATAGCTGAATTGGCAAGGCATCCGATATCTAATCGGAAGGCGTCGCTCTGGACAAATATTTTTATTCACTTTCTTCACTGCATAGATTCAGAATGTTAACGTCCACAAAGCGTAGTGCAAAAATAAAAAAAAAGCCTAGCTTTTCCCCTTTGCCTCCCTTGACATTGTAGACAGCCAGCCCCCTTTATGTGTATGTACTAAAATAGGGGAAGTAAGGTTTGGTTGATTCATGGAACGAGGGGGTGCGAAGATGTTCTCACCGACTCCTTCCATAAATCGACCGAACCTTACTTATCTCTTATCGGCGGCGCAGCTACACATATACACCCATGCTCCCTCCTCAATATCTTCCTCCTCACACTCCCAAACCAATCCTGCTTCTAAATTCCAACAAGTCTCTTTTCTAAAATGTTGGCAACAATGGTGGTCGCTAGTTTGTTCTCCTCTTCGTTGTCGTCGTAATCGTCGTCGTCTTAAGTGGGAAGTGACACTGTGGGGCATTGTGCGCCTATGAGTTCCGTGACAATATTCTCGACTTTGAGTTCTTTATCCCTGCAACACAAAGAACGGCAATTACCTTATTCGGAGCTACAAAGCACCTTCGAAATGCCGAATAGCACTGCAATAAGAACTGTATGCTTGATGTATATATGCAACCGTACTCTGATGAAGACTCTGATGATGAAGTAAGGAAATGTTCCGTTTATTGTTCCCCCCGTGTTTCGAACCTTATATATATATATATATATATATATATATATATATATATATATATATATATATATATATATATATATATTTATATATATATATATATATATATATATATATATATATATATATATATATATATATATATATATTGTAAGCACTGTAGGTCTCCGCGGCACAATATTTCGCTGGTTTCAATCTTATGTGTAATCATCATCACCTGTCATCCTTTCAGTAATGCTTCATCTTCGTCACCTGTACATGATCATTATCATCCCTGAGGCTAGTGCTGCTTGGCTGCGCGTTCGCCAAATAAACGGCGTCTGTCCCCTCCGCTCTATCAGTGAGCGACGTCTCCTTGAAGGCCTCTTACACGTGGTGGAGGTGCACCTCGATCCCACCCTCTGGCTCTCCTAGCGCACCCCTGGAGCTACGTTCAGGAAGACGCCTTCAAATGCCAACCGGGCCAATGGAACAGGACGTCCCGACTCGCACCGCCCCTGCAACGGCTTCTGCGCCTCCTGCGTGGACCGTTACCAGCCGCCAACGGGACCCCAGATCCTTCGCTGGCCTTCGCGGTGAAGACGTCGACGATTGGCTTGACTATTACAACAGAGTGAGTGCGTTTAATCGGTGGGATGACTCTATGAAGCTCTATAATGTCCCGTTCTGCCTTGACAAAGTGGCTAGGACGTGGTTTTATAACAACGCACATCGTCTAGGAGATTGGAATGCGTTTACGGAGGAGATTCGAAAGATTTTTGGCACATCGGCGAGCCGATCGGAGAGCGCCACGAAGAAACTCTCCCAGCGCGTTCAACATGTAGGTGAGACGTACACGTCTTACATTGAGGATGTGCTTGCGCTTTGTCGCCAGGCGAACGAGGACATGTCGGAGAACGACAAAGTCCGGCACCTTCTGAAAGGCATTACCACATTTGCCTTTAATGCTCTCGTCGCTCAGAATCCCACCACCGTACGCGACGTAGTTACGATTTGCCAGCGCTTGGATGCGCTGCAGTCCACTCGCATCCAGCAGGATACCCCACCAGCCTTCCTTCCACCCGACACGGAGCTGCGCTCTTTGATTCGTAGTATCATTAGGGAAGACCTTCAGGCGCAGAAGACCTCTGGACTCTCTGGTGATCGCCAGTTCTCCTCTGGCGCCACTTTGCGTGACCTGGTTAAAGAAGAACTGCGCCTCATGGAAAGCGGGCCCTCTACCGAACACGCCGCTCCACAGCACGTGGCTCAGTACGCCGAGATGAGCCCGCTGCAGCCAGTCTTCCCACATCCTGCGCCTGCTCAGAGTCATTTGTCTGCCCTTTCTCCGAGACTCCCTGAGCCGTACAGCCAGTACTATGCTCCTTGGCGACCCCCCCCGACCCACTTGCTTCTACTGTGGTATCAGGGGTCATATTGCCCGATTTTGTCGACGGCGTCAGCAAGACGAACGTGCAGGCCTTATACCGGACCGCAGCACCTACCGACCTCCATATGGCTTTCGTCAACGGGCATATCACTCCCCGCCGCGGCCTTTTCCGTCGACCCTGGACACACAGGACGTTCCTGGAAGTTCCCGACCATCGCGGCGCCGTTCACCATCTCCCTTTCGGAACCGCTCGGTATCGCCCCTTCGCCCCGCGTCTCATGCTGCTGGCCTCCGACAGGAAAACTAACCTCTGCAGTTTTTGGAGGGAAAACTGCTATACCTGGTAAAAGTACAATTTTTCCGCAGCGGCCATCGAACATTTTATCTGTAATCGTCGAAGATATTTGTGTTGATGCTCTTGTGGACACTGGCGCCAGTATTTCAGTTATACATGCAGACTTGTGTGCTCGACTTCGTAAAGTGCAAACGCCCTACTCTGGCCCGACCTTGTGTGGCGCAAATAATGTTTTGATTCAGCCCTCTGGACAGTGCACGGTACGCGTACTTATCGACGGCCTTCGACATCATATCCCGTGTGCAGTGCTGGCGTCGTGTGCTCATTCGCTAATTTTGGGGTGGGACTTTCTCTCTTCAGCCTCAGCCGTCATCTCTTGTGATAGCCCAACCATTGAACTCTCCAATGAGCAAGTTTCGAGTGTTTGCACTATGCCTCAAGTGAACCTCATAGTGGCTGCAGATTGTGTTCTTTCTCCAGGACTGGATACTCTACTCACAGTTCGATCGGCCGACATCAGTGAGGGGGACATTTTAGTCGTCCCTTGTGCCAGCCTACTCTCTAAAGGAGTCGTGATAGCTACGTGCCTAATACGCTTCTGCAATGGGTTCGCAACCCTTCCCGTGACCAACGCTAGCCCCGAACTGATCCTGCTGCATGAAGGCACCACAGTGGCCTCGACTCATCAGGGAGAGACCATTGATGTTGTTACTATCGGCTCGTTGTCGGCTCTTCCGCGTTCCGTTTTTTCGGACACTTCTACTTCAGCGCTGACCGCCACCATTAGCCCCGACGTCACGCAAGCAGAGGCACAGTCCTTATTGGCCTTACTGGACAAGCACCGTTTGTCTTTCGACTCCTTTTCCAAAACGTTAGGCCAGACCACTGCCGCAGCACACCGCATACAGACAGACAGTCCTCACATCATACGCCGCCGCCCGTATCGCGTGTCGGCGTCTGAACGAAAAATAATTGAAGAGAATGTCTCAGATATGCTTAAGCGAGACATAATTCGTCCCTCCGCGAGTGCCTGGTCTTCTCCTGTTGTATTAGTTAGAAAGAAGGACGGGTCAGTTCGCTTTTGCGTGGATTATCGAGCCCTCAACAAAATTACCAGGAAAGATGTCTACCCGATGCCAAGGATTGACGATGCTTTGGATTGTTTGCAAGGAGCTGAATATTTTTCAAGCCTGGATTTACGTTCAGGGTATTGGCAGATACCAATGTACGAGGCCGATAAGGAGAAAACAGCGTTCTGTACCCCCGACGGCTTATACGAGTTTAACGTTATGCCGTTCGGGTTGTGTAATGCGCCCGCCACCTTTGAGCGACTCATGGACACTGTTCTACGTGGCCTAAAGTGGAAGACCTGTTTGTGCTATCTGGACGACATCGTTGTCTTCTCGTCCACCTTCTCTCAGCACTTGGAGCGGCTAGATGAAGTGCTGACCTGTCTCGCTAGCACCGGCCTACAGCTCAACACAAAAAAATGTCATTTTGCCAGCAAGGCCATCAAGGTCCTTGGCCATGTCGTGAGCAAAGAAGGTGTCCGGCCCGACCCTGAGAAGATTAGCGCAGTCATGAGCTTTCCACGCCCGCAGCAACAGAAGACGCTCCGGAGCTTTCTTGGCCTGGCTTCTTACTTTCGACGTTTCGTGCGCAACTTCGCCACCCTCGCGTCTCCGCTAAACCAGCTTCTTCGTTCTGGCACGCCTTTCGTATGGTCTGAGGACTGCGAAAAATCATTTCAAGCCTTAAAAGACGCGCTTACCTCGGACCCCGTCTTGACCCATTTCGACGACACCAAACCAACCTTATTACATACGGATGCAAGCGGGTACGGAATTGGTGCTGTTATTCTCCAGCGCGATAACCAATCTAGAGAGCGTGTTGTGGCCTATGCCGGTCGCACCCTCAGTTCCGCAGAGAAGAACTACACCATTACTGAACAAGAATGCCTGGCTGTCGTCTGGTCGGTACAAAAATTCCGTCCCTACTTATACGGCCGCCACTTCACCGTAGTGACCGATCATCACGCCTTGTGCTGGTTATCGACGCTGAAGAACCTTTCCGGCCGGCTCGGACGGTGGATTTTGCGATTACAGGAGTACGACTACACTGTACAGTACAAATCAGGCAAGAAACACCTTGATGCGGATGCCTTGTCACGATGTCCCCTCGGGTCGACATCAAACACCGCTGGCGATGTTTCCTCCGCTGCACGAGCTACATCCTTGGCTCCCATCGACCCTGCGCCATCCGTTGGGTGCTCCGAGCTGGTGTCTTTTCAGCAGGCGGACCCGCACTGCCGAACCATAACTGACCGACTGTCTGGGGTGACGCAGCCTCCTAACAGCCGTTTACGACGCCAGCTTGCAAAGTACACGCTCCGCAACGGTGTGCTCTGCCGCGTCAACCATCACCCTGCTGGAGAAAAATGGGTGCCTGTAGCTCCTCGGGCTTTGCTGCCAAAGATTTTAGAAGCCTTTCACGATGACCCAGCTGCTGGCCACCTCGGCTTTCAAAAAACGTTTGATAGGATCCGAGCTCGCTTCTTCTGGCCTGGCATGTCAAGGTGCGTCGCTAAGTATGTCAGCTCATGTGCATTGTGTCAGCATCGCAAACGCCCTACAATGCGTCTGCTGGACTTCTACAACCCATTCCTTGTCCGGCAGAACCTTTTGACGTGATGGGTATTGATCTATACGGCCCTTTACCATCCACCTCCTCCGGCTACCGTTGGATCGTGACCGCGGTTGACCATTTGACGCGTTATGCAGAGACGGCCCCTGTTCGCTCTGGCTGCTCCCAAGAAGTCGCCGAATTTATCTTGCATAACGTGATCTTACGCCATGGTGCCCCCCGGGTTCTACTAAGTGACCGTGGAAAAACATTTCTTTCAAGCGTCATTGCAGACCTGCTTCGTGCATCGAATACTATCCACAAAACGACGTCCTCATACCACCCCCAAACAAACGGCCTCACGGAACGCTTCCATCGTACACTTTCGGATATGATCTCCATGTATATCGGACCAAGCCATACTAACTGGGACGCCATCCTTCCATTCGTAACGTTTGCGTATAATACAGCACGCCAACGAACAACTGGGTACGCTCCGTTTTTCCTCGTTTATGGCCGTGATCCCTCCTTCGTCATAGACACGTGTCTGTTCTCGGCACCTGCGACGGGATCTGTCCCCGGGTCTGACAAATTCATCTCTCGCCTTCACCACTGCCGCCGTATTGCCGTGAAAACACGCAAGCCTGCCAGCAGGACCGCAAGCTCCAGTACGACGCCTCTCACCGGTGTATCCAGTTCCGCCCAGGGGACCAGGTTCTACTCTGGACTCCCGTTCGTGTGCGTGGGCTATGCGAAAAGTTTCTTCGGCGATTCATCGGCCCTTACACCGTTCTGGAGCAGACGTCGCCGGTCAACTATCGGGTCACCCCTGTGTCTCCCAGCACGGACCGTCGCTGTCGGGGAACCGAAATTGTGCATGTCTCCCGTCTCAAAAAGTTCCACTCTCGCACTTCCTAAATGCCAGCGGCCGGGCGGCCGCCTTCCTCGAGGGGGGGCAATTAGTGTAAGCACTGTAGGTCTCCGCGGCACTATATTTCGCTGGTTTCAATCTTATGTGTAATCATCATCACCTGTCATCCTTTTCAGTAATGCTTCATCTTCGTCACCTGTACATGATCATTATCATCCCTGAGGCTAGTGCTGCTTGGCTGCGCGTTCGCCAAATAAACGGCGTCTGTCCCCTCCGCTCTATCAGTGAGCGACGTCTCCTTGAAGGCCTCTTACACGATATATATATATATATATATATATATATATATATATATATATATATATATTATTTACAAATACTGCTGTCTCAACGAGAGACATCATAGCAAGAGTGATAAAGTTACATGAATATACACGACAGATACAATAAAGAGTGTAAAATGTACACGTCTAACAAAAAATGTTGCATCACACATATACACATAAAAAACCACCTAAAATTCATAGTATCATGGAACATGTTCAGGCAAGTCTTTCAGAAGCAGTTCAGCGGGCAAACGTCGGAGGGCTGGCTCTAGATTGTTCCATCGTTCAATTGTTTGCGGAAGAAAAGAATACTTAAAAGAATCCAAGTGCGCTCTAAAGGGGACACTATTCAAAGGATGAGTGCGTCTTGTTGCGCGCCGCGAGCAGTCTACGAAAGAAATTGGTGCGGCTAAACAGGTGGAACCATGCACAATCTTGTGCATCAAATCAATCCTGTCACACTCACGCCGGTGAGATAAGGGCCGTAGTGACAGTTGCTCAGCGTGAAATGTAGGGGAGAAGTTGTGATCGCAGCGACGGAATATAAACGTAATTGCCTTCTTTTGAACAGATTCAATCCTAGCAATATCACATTTAAAGTAAGGCGACCATACAACTGAAGCGCACTCAAGTACAGGACGGATAAGGGTTTTGTAAGCAGTTATTTTACAATGTGTAGTAGAATTCTGAGTCTTGCCATTCCTCTCAGAGGTGGCGACACTATAGTTACTTGAGCCCTTTGCAGCGAGCCCAGCTGATTCTTTCCACGGCAGTTTCTCGAAATTGCACCCCTTTTCGCGTAACAGCTGATCCGACCTGTTCGAGAATAGGTACCTGTATTCCGGAAGAAGTTGTGGGGACACTGCCGCCTGTGTGACAAGTTCACCAAACGGACCTCCGATGCTGACCTTAGCAATCGGCAGGCGCACGTTTCGTGCTGCTATGGCCTGCTTCACCCAGACACGCTGTCCCGTCAGCTGATCCGGTTCAACGTACGAAGGGTGGATCATGTCTGAGTCGCGAAGAACTCGGCACGGTTTACCGTTGACCACGAGCTCACGTACGTACGGCTCCAGAAACTGCCTGCTATCCTCACTCTGATCTAGCACGTGAAAGACAAGTTTGCCCTTCTTGCAACTTGCAGCGAAATGCCCCGTCTCGCCGCAGTTGTAACATGCAGCCTGACTGCGCGCTTCAAAAGCTTTCTTTCTGCGCTGCTTCTCAGCGTCTGCGCTCTTTTCGTTTACCAGAGAGAACGACTTTGCTAGCTCCACCATCATCCTGGGGAACTCTGCCTTTCGGCCCTGACTTATCAGGCCTCGGCCTGAACTCTTTTTGGTGGTCTTTCGGCCCTTGCGCACCTCGTCGTGCGACGAACTCGTCGGCTAGCTGAGCTGCCTGATCCACAGTATTTATCCCTGGCCTATTTTGCACCTTGAGTCTCAGGTTTTCTGGTAGACGGCGGTAAAACTGCTCGAGACCGAAGCACTCAACTACCTTGTCTTTGGGCCACTCTTCTATGTTAGCCCTCAGCCCTTAGGCGAACTCTGAGTCCGACTCGCCCTTAGCTTTCTCGGCTTCACGGAACTTCTGGCGAAACGCCTCTGCCGACAGCCTGAGGCTTACGCAGGAAGCTCGACTTGACTTTCTCGTAGTCCTCCGCCTCCTCCTTTGGCAAGCGGGCCATCACGTCGGATGCGGCCCTCTCGCACGTAAGCTCGACGTTGGCCAAAAAAAGACCGATGTCTTCTCCTACCTTGTAGGGTCGCATTAGATCACTCATTCGTAACGTAGGTCGCTCAGTCACCGCAGACTGCACGCTTGGCGCGCTGCTGTCACTCTCACGCTTAGATCGAGATGCCTCGATCTCTAGACGCTTAGTCTCCAGCTCGTGCTGTCGCTTTTCTCGATCGAGTAGGAGCTCATGCTCTCTCTCTCTCGTCTCTTTTCCTCCTGTTCGTGTTTTTGCCTCTCCAGCTCCTGTTCTCGCTTTCTTTCCTCGTGTTCCTCACGCTGGCGCTCAGCCTATGCCTCTGCAGCCTGACGTTTCGCGATCTCCCTGCGATTGATCATCTCAATGCACTCAGACAGCTCGTCATCGTCAGCCCCCACAGCGAGTATAGCCTGTATCAGCTCTGGCTTTCTCAGCGCGTCCGAAACATCTAAGCGCAACTCTTTTGCAAGCTCCAACAACTGCGGTTTTTTTCAACGCTTTCAAATTAATGGCCGGTCTAGAGTACTGCTTTCCCACTGCTCCAAAAATGTTTTGCGCGAATAACCCACGCGGCAAAAACACACGCCCTACCAGCTATCCTCAGAAGCCTGGTAAAACTTAGTGAAGAAAAGTCCCGCGCTCACCATTGACCGTCGTGAATTCTGCGAAGTCCGAAGCCGCCTTGACGTCCGTGGTGTTGGATCTCGCACCGCTGGCTCCAGGTGTTACGACGTTGCCATCCGACCACTGCCAACCAGTTGTTGCGACGTTGTCATCCAACCGCTGACAACCCGTTGCTGCGCACGGGAAGGCCGACCCGAGCCGAGCTCCGTCGCCTCCGACGTACGTTTGATAGCGTGGTTTGAAGCGAGCGGCCAGCCAATGTTGCAGCCGTGAAGAAGTCCAGAAGCCGTAGGCAAAACGTAACTTGTTTACTTCATAGCGAGAGATGAGCCGAAGCCAAAGAGCAATGCCCCGACGGGCGAGGTTACAGTACAGGACTCGAGCAGAGTGACAGCATTGATTCACTGCTCAAACAGGAATGAACTACAGCGCTTGGAGGGTTCTTATTTATAGCTAAAGCGCTAACGGTCGAAGCAAGCGTTCCCTCTAGATTGTGCCCACGATACGAACGGCACAGACACACACAACACTCTTTCCAGAGTTCGTGAGCAGTCGGTAGTAGCGGCGCACGCTGAGTCCGAAAGAGGGGAGAGAGGAAATCTCCGCTGCGGACGCGGGGCTTCTGCGTCCTTGGGCCAGGTCTACGTGTTGCGTCGGCACGCCATCGAAGGTTGATGGCGCCGATTGATAGGCGCCAGGGATCCAGGCTTGTCGGAGCTTGCTGCAAGCGTGAGTCACCGGCAAAGGGGGCCTGCTTGAAAGGCGCACGTAGTGGAGGCTTAGCCACACAGCCTAGGAGTATTGAAACAAAGCCCAGCGGCGGGCTCATTAGTAGCAGTAGTGACCGCTACATTCTACAATCGGATGTCTCCATCGCCAAGCAGTACACACCCCCATGCCGCTATACTCAAATTACGGATTGGGATAAGTTCCGCCAGATCAGATCCCAACCTCAACTTCCAACACCCCCAGCTACAACTACACAACGTGGGTCAACCAAGTCTTACAAGACACCTAAGCAGCCAGCGGCCGCCTTGACCCGGATATCCCCTCTGACAGAGTCGACTCCCGCCTTCAGCACCTGTGGCAGGCTTGCCGCAGCATACATAAGCGTTGGCTGCGTAACAAACACAACCGCGCCCTCTGCCGTAAACTTGCTGAACTCGACAACACCATACAGAATTATACCTAATGGTTGGCCCAAGAACAATGGCATCAAATTTGCGACCAGATGCGGGGAGCGCTTAGTATGCGCAAAACGTGGACGCTCCTACGGCACCTACTCAACCCTGAGAACACACGCACGGCCTAGTCTCGCAAACTACAGAGACTCATGCATAATACCCCTGGCTCCCGCTTCGAAATCATGATCCAGCTTCGCTCCATATACATACCGGAAGGACCACAAACACAACCCCCAGCCTATCGCGGAGACGATAACGACCAACTCGATGCTGACATCACCGAAGTAGAAGTCAGGACGGCTCTTCAAACCCGGCTCAGTTCCCGGTCCCGACTCTGTCACAGAGTCGGGACCGGGACGGTGCAAGGCCATACAGTCTCCAGAATCTCCCGACTCAGAATCCTCGGCCTAATTATTTAGCAGAATCGATCCAATGCTTTCTTCAAAACGGGATCTCATGTCGACATGTCGACCAAATTATTGCACTCCTTCAACCGGTAACCAACCGACATCATGGACTAGATGAACGGGACCGCCTTTACCTAGTGCACTCTTTTTTCACCCGTCGCCTC
Organism: Haemaphysalis longicornis; assembly: GCF_048455015.1. Taxonomy (NCBI): domain Eukaryota; kingdom Metazoa; phylum Arthropoda; class Arachnida; order Ixodida; family Ixodidae; genus Haemaphysalis; species Haemaphysalis longicornis. Next base: position 135,236 of record NW_027526374.1, read on the forward strand.
CTCTATAGGCGCCGAACAGCGCCCAGAGGGCGACACAAATGATGATGATGATGATGATTAGTGGCTTTCCCTTTGAATCAGGGCGTCGGTTGTCAGCAACCGACTTACCTGTTTTATTACGTTTACTTGCCCTACTCCCAGCTAAGGTATAGATTTGCTTCCTCCCTCCCATCTCTCCCTCTTTTCTGCTTTAAACTCATTGCTCCCACCCCCCTTTTGTCTCCCCTCGCTGTTCTAAATTCTCATCCGTATGATTACTCCGCCTGCGTACCCATTCCTTCCCTACTTTTCCTCCACCACCACTCCAGTCGCCTCTTCGTCACCTCTATGGCCTTGAAGTTGAGGTTCCCCCTCGCCCGAAATCCCAAAGCCCCGCCAGCGTCGCTTCCCCCTCACCCCGCGATGGCCGTATCTCTGTGCAGCTCCTGACAATATGGTCTATAGTTCCCGATCACTGCCGCAGCATGCACACGTTTCCTCCTGCTGCCTGTAGCTACCCGTGTATGCCCGGGTTCTCAGGCACCCTGCCCGTGCCTCGAAGAGCAACGCACTGCCTCTCGTATTGCCATAGAATCCCTCCTTCTTAATTTCCCGTTTCTCTACCCTATAAGTGTCCAGGGTTTTTTTCGCTTCCACTCTATGTGCCCACTTCGTCGTCTCTGCTGCCTTTACCTGCTTTTTAACTGTTGTGTAAACCCCGCTTTCGCCTACCGACTTTCCGTACCGCTTGGTCAGCTGTCTGGTCCTCCGTCTCCACCGCGTGTCCACGCTCCTCATATACAGGTACTTAAACACCCTCGCGGCCCATTTTTCGTCCTCCATGTCACGAAGTCACTCCTCAAACTTTATCTTGCTCTGCGCCTTTATCGATTGGCCCCCTCTGCCTTGACTATTTTTTTCCTGCATAGTAATGATAAGCCTGTCATATTCCCACTCTTCTCCAGGATTTCTTTCTATGTCAGCCTCTATGCTTTTGGCTATATCCGCAATTTGTTTGCTGTTTAACTTTGTGCGCTGCCCCTGTCGACCCGTTTTTTCGCCCCCCAGTTTCCCAAAACTCAGGTTTATGCGCTTGTGGTCACTGCCCAGACTGTGGCCCCCTTCTTCATCTATGGTCATTCCATCCAACCATTCATAAATCCCGCGACACCCAGGACCCCCTTCGGCAGATATGCGCAACACTGGGTCGGTCCCCGCAAGGCGTTACGCTCCTGGCTGGGGGGCGCTCCTCTTTTTGCAGCGCGGATGAAGCTTATTAGTCGCCCCTTTCGGGTTTAAAACGAAGCAGGAGATTATACAGTAATCCTGCCACATAGTGCAGGTGAATGGAGAAGGATTTATACGGTTGAATTCGCGTATAGGAAGGCATATAAAGGCCGCATAGGCGTGATGCCCAGAAGAGAAACACTTGTACAGCCTGCCTTCATGCAAAACTTCCTCAAGATCAGCATGTTTCCCTTAAAAAGAAAACTTAATTTATATTGTTCAATCCACAAAATAGGAGGCTTTGTATGCAAATAAATCAGACGTTGCGCGATGTTTCGGCGCGATGTATTCCAACCATGTCAGTACACTTGCCACTGCAGAACTACTAACTGGACCCCATGGGTGTTACATATGGGTCTTTGATCCGAATGTGATGCTCCATACATGCAACAGTATTAAATTCACTTTTGTTTGCGTATAGCGAAAGTGCTGCGCTAATAAGTGTCCGCTCTGCCAAGAAACTTTTGGGCTTCCAGGTGTATAGCCCAGTACGCCAGCTGTATAAAAACACGCCCGAAAAAAGGAACTCTTGACGAGAAGGCCATCACAAGAAATTCCATTGGGTGAGGAGTGGATGGGGGGAGGCAGAACAACTGATTTGATTTTTTTTATTTCTTGGCAAAAACAAAAACTAATAGGCGTATCGGAATAAATTACGGAGTATTCATATTCGGGTATTTTTTTCTCTCGACGCTGTGGGTTGGGCGGGAGTCCTCTCTTAGAAAGAAATAGTAGCGCATTTATTACCATCAACACCCTTGCAGCAAAAGTCACGGGAGAAAAATTTCGTTCCCTGAGCGACCGGAATCGCAACGGATGGGATAAATAAACTTTGTCCTCCTCTCTCCCCTCCCCGAGCGTGAAAAGTTCGTCCTGCGTTCATATATTTCCAACTTTTATTGCGGCACGTCTTATCTCTATTTTTCTTTGCTTTTCAGTGGCTTAGACAACCATTTAATTGTTTATTTTGCAAGAGGGGGTGATTTTATGCTATCCAATAGCTCGCGAAGCATTTGGGAACGTTAACGCGTATAAGCGTCCGTTCCATATGTTTGTATATGTATTTATTACGGCAATATAAGCACGTGAAATATTATATGAAGCAGAGTAGAACCGCTGGGTGATAAACTACGCTGCTATAACTGTGTTTGCGGGCCCTCGTTGTTACCAAATTTAATGCGCACTTATGTGTATTTACCACCTGCTAACCAGCGTACTAACAAGCTGCTCGTACACCACGGCAGCAAGATTATCCGCTCGCATAGTGTGGGCTCTTCAAGATTCAGTAACCACGCTTCGTATTTGCAAAAAAAGGAGAGAAGAAGAACCCGCGGAGAATGCAAAGCCTTGAACACACGCTTCCCAGTCGTGTCAACCTGCGGCTCGGCAGCAAAGCGACAGCATTTTATCGGCGCCCCGTTTTATTTGGAGGCTTCCCCCTACTATACTAAATTTCTGCATGACTTTGTTGCAGTATGTAGTAGATATACACGCAAATAACGTTATGACACACTAAAGCTTGGGATTGGGCTAGTTGGTTTGACATGTCAGGGGGAAAAAAACAGCGCAGAGACGGGGACTAACGGACGAAAAAACAGTACAAAGCAAAGACGGGGACTAACGGACGAAAAAACAGTACAGCGCTTGTACTGTTTTTTCGTCCGTTAGTCCCCGTCTCGGCGCTGTTTTTTTCCCCTGTTATGACACACGTTTTTGCAAAGTTGCGTTCACGGGCGCTGAAGGCGGTGTGCGCGGCGAAACCGACCCAGAGTTGCGCGGGTCTGCCGCGGCTGGCACTGCGCTCGCCCGGCAAACTTCGCTGTCCGGAGCCTATACCCTGCCATATATACAAACGTCCAAGGCCGAGCTGAACAAGATCGATGGCCTCATCCACAAGGTCTACCGCGCCGCCCTGCCGATACCCCCTAACGCTTCCTCGGATCGTCTGCTCCAGCTGGGAGTCTTTAACCGTCACCGAATTAGTTGAAGCCCATTTATCGTCCCAGCTGAGAAATCGCCTTAAGCTAACGCAAACAGGCAAGTCTATTCTCGCTGCTCGAGGCATTCCACTGTCCGAACAAGCTAAAAGTGCCATGCCTATTCCCCTTGAAATTCAGGAAAACATATTCATATGACCCCTCCCCCGCCACATGCACCCCGTCTACAACTCAGCGCGCCGCCAAGCCCGTACACGCGCCTTGGACCGGGAACTGGCAAAATGGCCGGAGGCGGTGTACTGTGATGCGGCGGAATACCACCATCACAACGCCTACGCTCTGGTGGTCACGCGCAACTCCGCTTGCACCACCCTCAGCACGCTCACCATCTTAACTACCTCCTGTTGTGACTTGGGTGGTCAGATTCCACCGCGTTCACCAGTTGATGGGACTCCGGGGTTCGGGAATTCATCTTGGTAGCGTGACTGGTGACCGGAGACGTTGATCAAGAGACCGATGCTTGCTGATGAAGAAAAACTTTATCAACGTATTTACATGATGAGAACAACAACACTCGGCGGCTCGCAACAACGCCTTTTTGTTCAAGCAAAAGTCCATACAGTCCTCCTAGGGAATCCAACTCCCAAAAGTCCGGTCTAATCACAGGCTCACAATCTCACGCACAGCGGCACCGACGTCGCGCGAAGCGTTCTGGTTTCTTGCCCGTGCGACCACGAGGGGGAGGAGGCGATGGCGTCGCCCGTTTTTTCCCAGTACGAGGCGTGCCTGGGGGAGGGGGGCTTCACTCACGATGTTCGCCGATTACAGATTTCATGGTGCGCTCTTTCGAAGACGTCTCCGGTGTTTCATCAGAATCGCCCGGGCGGGGATGGCTCAGGAAGTCGCGTGCCCGGACACGCCTGCTCCTTTCCGCTGAGGTCACTCAGAGGGGCACGGTTCACCCAGGGTTAACGAACCGCTGTATTCAAACGGATTGACACGGGGCCCATTTAGGTGGTGTTGGCCCGAGCCGATACCGACGAACGTGCTAATTAGCGCCGAGGTTCGTCTTTGGGTGCGCCGGGTCCATGCTTGGGTGCGCCGGGTACGCAGCCCGGTCATACCACCCCCCCACTACTGCAGAGGAAGCGGCCCTTGCATTGGCCCTCACACAACGTCCAACCCCGCCCAAGATAGTCACGGAGTTGAAGCTGGCTCTGCTGTTTTTTTTTTGCGGTGGACCATCCCTTCTGAAGCCCTCCGCATCATCCAGAGTAACCCGCCTCAAAAGATGGTGGAGTTGGTGTGGGCCCCGGCTCACACTGGACTGGCGGGATACGAACTTGCTCATGCCATTGCCCGCGATCTCACACTCGGGCTGGTGTGAGCATCGTCCCCCGACACGGCGCGAGCTCCTCCAAAGAACGTCTCATCCCATTCAACGATATCGTGGAGAACTACCGACTCTCTCGTCGTACTTTCTCCCCTGCCAATTCCTCCCTCACGCCTCACCAAACCCGCTATTGGCGACTCTTGCAATCAGACTCCTTTCCATGCAGAGCTCGTCTACACTACATCCACCCCCGGCATCATTTCCGTCTCCCAACTGTCCCCAATGCTGCCAAAGGGCCACTCTTGAACATTCCATGCGGGCTTGCTCTTACCACCCCTTCCCTAAAATCTCCAGCAGCGAGCTATGGAGAGAGGCGGTGGGTAGCTCTAGCCAGGAGATTTAAGAGGATCTGGTACGCAGAGCTACTGAAGTGGCGGCTGGCCTCCGCCCAGCCGCCAACAACCCTCAGTAACCATGGCTCAAATAAAAGTTTTTTTTTCTCTCTCTCTCTCGTTAGTTAGCCCTGTTAACACCCATGGATGAGGAAGTTATTCAAGCCCTTGCAATGGAGCCCACTTCTTCAAGGGTCTCCTGCAGAGGATGCAAGTATGCATGAGCCAGAATAAGTAGTACAGAATGGACATTCTGGGCGCCATTCACGTTACTGCCGATGCTTGGAGGCAGCTGACTGCTAATACTACAGGAAATCGATTCAGGCATGCAGGATTCTTTTTCAATTGACCAGACATCCGACCTGCAGCGTTTTCCTGAATGTGACAGTCAAGATGTCATTGTGAGACAGGAGAGCAGCGCGCTTTGAAACAAATGCCACTGGGCTGTCATGAGTATGTGCACATCTACAGGGATGTTGCGACTTGCCCTGAGAACACAGCGGAGAGCATTGTTGCAAAGGTGTGCGATGAAGAGGAGAATGAGCCGCAAGATGATTCTGAAGAGATAGCTACCGTAGAAGATACCACAGTTCAAGGAGCACAGTCAGCTGGGAAGTATCTAAGAATTTTTTTCAGGAGGAACCGGGATATGAAACGTTCGTCCTTAAGCGCCATGAAAAAAAAAAAAAAAAACGATCGTGAAGATGTAGTTGCAAGGATTTAAACAAAACATTTCTGAATTTTTTTCGTACACAGTGACTATTTGTTCCCGAAAAAATTTGTGGATGCTATTCCTAAACCTCGTGTAGTTTTCTTGCTTTCTGGGAAGCTATCAGCTGCATTCACCATTCTGATGGTCAGAGTTACGTGAAATGTTAAGATATTAACAGTGTGTGCGAACATACATTTGCACTTTTCAACATCTCTCCCAGTAAACGGAACTCCTGTTAAATGGAACTAATTTTTCGGTCCCCCTGAATTTCCGAATATACACACACACACACACACACACACACACACACACACACACACACACACATATATATATATATATATATATATATATATATATATATATATATATTGTGGCCACTTATTTCGCGCATTAAGATCGGACCAACACACCCGGTATTACTTTGAAAAATAGAGATACAAAACTCTTGCTTTGGCCAACCTCGCAGTTTCTTTACACCCTTTACCAAAAGTAAGAACACATAGCATGCTGCTTTCGTACTGAATGAGATCAAGCATTAGAAAACTCCCCTTTAAAGTCCCCATGATGTAACATGGCTGCTGACGTTGCAGGTTGTTTGACGGATAAAAGTAAAATGTGCTCATGTACCCTTCTTGCATCCGTGTTTGGGATACTTTGGTCTCTCTTTGTCTCAACGCACATAACAGACATAATATATATTAGGAAAATTCCATTCGTAAACATTCTGAAAAAGAAAACGTTAGGTATTCAACATTTTACAGTAATTAATATTGGTAGACGATGCGACAATTAATGCATGACTCTACTACATGATTTCCTTATTCCAGAACTAGCACTTAACTGCAATACGACTGCAGCTGGAAATAGACACAGTTTATACAGCCAACGCCGCCTGTATTAACATTGCCTGACGCGTCGCGCGCTTTTCAATGGGAAGGGTAGAGACGCTTAGTTCAGGCACTGATCCGCTATGTGGCGCGTGCCGGCGGACATCTCGCCTTACGTCACTGCTCGCGAGTCGCGAACGCTGCACCCACTTCTACGACGTGTGTCTGTCAGCTTGCCTGTTGGGCTTCAAGGGCCGTTTCGCTTACATCTTAGCCGCGACGGGGCGCTAGTTCTGTGGCGCACTGGGGATCTCGTTCAACGTGTCGCTCGCTTCATACTTGCATTTTTCCAAAGATAAAGACGGAGGCGGACTGAAATAGTGTAAGAACATACTGATTGTCGGGTAGACATATAGCTAACAGAAAAACGATATTTTCTGCTGGGGCAGCCATTATTTTACTGATATTTTTCTTTCTGGAGTATTTAGAGAAGAAAAACTTGCGTGCACGTTTTTTTGTTCAGGCGCTCACTTCTACGATTACTTTCCAATAATATCATGTGCTTGTAAACTTCAGAAAATTATAGGAAACAAAAGGATAAGCAGCTGGCATCCCGCCACGCTGTCCGGGCGCTTCTACAGTACAGTCCTCAATTTTAGAAGTGCGTACTGATGTGGAGTGCGAACAGCGGGGTCAAGACAATACCTAAATGCGGAGGGGATAGAGGTGGGATGCCCCACTCAGAAAATTTCAGGCCCTGTGATCCGAATAGATAAGCGCGCAAAGCCGGCATCAGCCTGCGGCAGCGCAAGGGATTTCGCTTCGTGACAAAGGAAGTTTTATCAGTGACAGACCAAGACAGACAGGCATGGTGAAAAACAAGAAGGCGTAGGAGCGCCGCCTCGGGAACGCTAAACAAACTGTCAACTATTTTGCATAGTTTCCGAGAAGCGGCGCTGGCTGGCGGACACGAAAGCACGCTGGAAGGCTACGGAGCGGGGAAGGGTAGGAAAGAGCAACAGGAGAGTGCCTGTTTGGCCATTTTTCGCTCACGCGTTAGGCAATGTTTATACAGAGCTCCTTTTTGTTCCGCGATTCGAGTGTGAACACAGTGTACGCGTGCGTTCCCTTTCACGTTCGAAGAAAGTGCGACTGTAAAGGGTACGCTCTGCCACTTTTAATGTCGCTGTGAATTGTTTTTAGGGCGCACCCCTTCGGTGGCCGTCTCTGGGCTGAGCAGGTTGTCGGCGTAACCGAGGGAACGATAGCCTGGACCGACGAGTGAAAGAAAAAAAAATTACAGCCGTTTCACTCAATGTGAAAGCTGTCGGAAATGCAGAGCAGTGATTCGCCATAATGGGCTGTAGCGCCGTTATCCACTCACTTCTATCACCCAATGCAATTGAAATTTTCCGCTTCCGCAGTGCTCGCGCGCCCCCTGCCTGACACTGCGCAAGGGGGGGTTCTGTTCTTTTTGTGCTTGCTTTAATTTCGTATGCTGGAGCTATTTTGCGTCAATTCGCGCGCCATTTATTTTTCTTGCGCGGCTGGAACCTTTGTGTGTCTATTCGAATGCCCCATTTTAACACGAAGGGGTTTTATGCCTAAATACACAAAGATTTCACTGACGTCATATCCGTCCCGGAAATGACGCCTGTACAACGAAGCAAGCGGCCTGTAAAGGGTGCACCACTTTACACAGGGTCCTTTTGCAGGGAAGCAAACTTTAGGACTACATACAGTCGAACACGGATATATCGAACTCCAAGGTGATTGCGAAATAGTTCGATATATGAAAAATTCGATATACAAAATATGGGCTCTGAGACCTGACCTATGGCGGACGATCACTTACCGATCGTCGCATTCAAGAATGACAACTAATTCCGCACTCACGACGCAAAAGGACGTTTTATTCCCGTGAAAAAAGAAATCGCTGATCTTGGCCTGCTTCTTCGTCCTGGAAATGAAATTAAAGACGCTGGTCTCGATCTTCTCGAGGCTGCACAACTAGAAAATTCCAGCAGTACGCTGCGCCTTCGCACACCACGCACAACACGCACACAAAAGAAGAACAGCGCGCACGTACCACACGAACTTTGAAGGTAACAATTCTAAGGCTCTCTGAACGAATTCCAACAAAGCGCTTGCGATGATCATCTCCGAGAGAAACAGTGATCTCCGAAAGGTGCGGGACAACTCGCCAAACAGCAGCAACAGCAGCAAAATGCAAAAGGAGGAGGATGCCGTCAGCGCCTTCGTTCCCTCTTCCCTTTCCTGAGACGACATCGGGGGAAGACAGACCCAGAGAGAGAGAAAAAAAACTTTTTCGGCAAGCCGGGGAACCTACGCAGCCGAAAAAAAAGGACGTGCGCAGTCGGGGCTTCCCCACCTCGCACTGTCACATTTTTGAGCGTTCGGGCTTGTGTGCCTAGAGAGATTTAGCATACCGGGCTCCGTCCGCTAACGCTACGGCGGCCGGTAGCGGGGCCCGACTGGGCATTGGGCAAGCGCAAATTTGTTCCGGTAGGGGGGATTAGTTCCGCGAGCCAGTCTTCGCCATGCCCGTTCATTCCTCCACATCCTCCTAAACCTCAATCGGGGGTGCAGCGACCGCGGAAGAGCACCTTCCAGCTCGCGCGGCGTTCGATATACCCAATGTCGGGAAAAATACGGTTCGATATAAACGTACGAATTCCTATACTTTTACACAGAATTTTCAAGGGGATAATTTATGAGTTCGATATAGACAATAATTCGATATACCCGTGTTCGATATATCCGTGTTCGACTGTAGTACGTTATACTTAGGGTTGTTTGTTTCCGGGTTTTACATTTTAACACGAAAGTGTTTTAGGCCGGGATACACCAAGAATTCACTGACGTCATATCCGTCACGGAATTGACGCCAGTACACCTTTGCTGAAGTGACCCGCCAGCAGGACGTCGTTCGACAAGCACACCCACAGGACAGCCGCCGACTCACAAATTATGCTCATTTCGCTGCATATTTTGCTGCACATTTCACTTTCGTGTTTTACCAGTTCCTATGACAGAGGAATCAACCAGAGTTTTTAAATGTGGAGCATTTCTTAGGCTCGCGATGTCACTCGTCGATGTTGTCGGCTCCGTCCACGCGTTCAATGTGCATGCGCGTCGCGTCGAGGCGCAGGTGCGCGTCTCTCCCCCGTACCCTCCTCGCTCTCAACAACAGGTGCGGCGGTGCGGGAGGAGCGCGTGTACCCCGTGCGCTCCGTCGCTCTCAACAACAGCTGCGGCGGTGCGGGGGGAGCGCGTCTGTGCGCGCATGCGTCGTAGCTACCCGTGCGCTGCGTCGCGCTCAACAGTAACTGCGGCAGGGCGTGTACACGTGATAACGGCGTGGTGGGTGCGTGGAAAGTTCGCGCGCTTGTGTACGGAAGTGTGCGCATGCGCGTCTCTCCCCCGTACTCCTCTCCTTCGAACGCGGGCGGTGTGTATATAAGCGGCGGAGCGGGCGTTCGGAATTCAGTCAAGGGCGTCTTTGCTTTACTTTCGCTTGACTTGACGCTTTGCTTGACGGCACCAAGCAATAAAGACCGACTTTAACTTTACACTCCTTGCCTTCGCTTCTCCTTCATTCAATAAATAAGAATAATAAAGACGAAATAACAATTAAGCATTCCCAAACCATACCCAATTACGCAACATTCACGCGATACCCCCACCACTCTGCGACGCATTTACTCGAGATCCCCCCGTGGGAAGATGCGGGCGGGTTTTTTTTTTCTTCCTGCAGGGCTGGAGGCTTCCTGCGGCATTTCGAACGCGCCATTTTTTTTTCTTGCGCGGCCGCTTTTTTTCGCTTGCTATCGTAAAAACCAACTCAACGAGCGTCCTAACTAAACGAGCGTGGGCGCTGCCGGTTAATTACGTATATTTGCCTCAAATGTACCAGTGCCAGCGGTTCACGAGTTTCGAACGTTTATGATTATTTAAACCGCCTGGCTTTCGAAGCCTATGACGTACGCCGCGAACGACAGCGTTACCACGGAACGTACTGTTGCTCTACTTGGGTCCAGCGAGCGAGCTACGACGACAAGGCGAGCGCCTAAAGTGCTCTGCACTTCACAGCGAACGATGAAAGAAAGCAGAGGAGAGTGTCGCGAAATTGGGAATGGAGAGAGAGAGAAAGACTTTATTGGTGTCATGCGAACGAGAAGAGGTAAGGGCCATGCAGGGCCTTCCTCCCCCCGCGACTTAGGTCGTCCTCAAAGCAAGGGCCCGCTGGCTTCCGCGCGGTCGGTTCCCGCGGGCTCTCGGGGTGGAAGCCCCAAGAGCGCGTGCCGGGACCTCCCTGCGCCTCTGCCGAGCAAGGGCGGCCTTGAGCCGCTGTATCTCTTGTGCTTGCACTTCGGGGTCATAAGTGTTCATGGCACTAGTGGTTCGAGCGGGCAAGTCCTTCGAGGCACTCGCCTCCACCGGGTTGAGTTCACAGTCCCACAGTAGGTGGGCCAAAGTCGCACATGACACGTTGCACACACTGCACAACACCGACTAGTACAATTCCGGGCACACGTGCCGCGCCAGCATCGGCGTCAGCACCGAGTTCGTCTGGAGCTGCCGGTACAGTACTGCGTCTTCCCTGCTGAGGCGGGGATGTGGGGGCGGCCCAAGCCGGCGCCCCGCACGGTACCACTGCAGGATGTCTCCGTAAGCCACCAAGGGTTCCATCTCTAGTTCCTCCGGCCATCCCTCTGCCGCCTGCGAGTCGCGGGGAGGCGCCGCGCGGCCCGTGAGTTCGCGCGCGACGGCGTCCGCAGTCTCGTTGCGGTTTGGGAAGGCGCTTCCGCTCGCCCCCGCTCCCGCGTGTGCCGGGAACCAGCGAACTGTCGTGACGGTCTTCGGGGCCGAGGACCCCGCACTGCACTGTAACATTCTCACTGCACTCGCGCACACTGAGTCCTTGAGGAAGTTCGTAATTGCCGTGCGCGAATCGCTGAGGATCGTCCTGCAGCCGGCACCCGTGAGCGCCAGGGCAATCGCCGTCTCTTCGGCTTGGCAGGTCCTCTTCGCTCGCACGCTGCAGGCGCTGTACAGTTCTCCCGTGGTGGCCTTCACCGCCACGGCTACGTAGGTGTCCTTTCTGTCGGGGTACTGGGCCGCATCCACGTAGAGCGCCCCCGTGTCGTTCGCGTGCGTCTCGGTCAGCGCGCGCGCCCTGGCCTCCCTCCTACCACGGTTGTGGTCCGGGTGGATGTTGCGGGGAAGCGGCAGGATGCGCAGGCGCTCCCGCACCGGTTGCGGCAGCCGCGGCGTCTTCGATGACTCCTGCTCTTCTCGTAGGTTGTAGCCGACTCTCGCGAGGATCTCCCTCCCCGCCGCCGTCGTTGACAGACGTTCGAGTTGCGCCGTCCTCTGGGCCTCGCTGACCTCCTCCAAGGTGTTATGGAGGCCCAGCTCCAGCAATCTCTCCGTGCTGGTACTGGCCAGCAGGCCCAGCGCCGTCTTGTATGTTTTCCTGATGGCCGCATTGATCTTGTCACGCTCCGGCCGCTTCCAGGGGTGGAAGGCTCCGGTGTACGCCACGTGGCACATTGCAAACGACTGTATGAGCCTCAGGAGGCTGGCCTCCTTCATGCCGCTGTGCTTCGTGGCGAGGCGCTTGATGAGCCTCGTGGCAATGCCGAGTTTCATAACTATACGGTCGGCCGACGTGCCGTTGCAACGACTGGCCTCCAGATACATCCCCAGTACCCGCAGGGTGGTGACTCTCGGAATGACGGTGCCGTCCCGCGTGCGCACCGTAATCACTCGAGAATCATCCTCTCCTTTCTTGCGATACCTTCCCGGGGGCGGGACTAGCAGGAGTTCCGACTTCTGCGGTGAGCACCTCAGGCCGGTGTCCGTCAGGTAGTCTTCGATGGCGTATACCGCCGTTTGCAGCACTTCCTCGATGTGGCCGTTACTTCCCCCGGGGACCCACAGGGTAATGTCGTCTGCGTATATCGTGTAACACACCCGCGGGTCCGCCGAGAGTCGCCGGGCCACCCCGATCATCACCAAATTAAAGAGCACCGGCGAGATCACCGAGCCCTGAGGGGTGCCCACGCTGCCCAGTCTCTTCGGGTCTAGGCAGAGGTCCCCCGCCTGTATTTCCACCGTCCTGCCCGTCAGGAAGTCTCGAATGTACTCGTACGTCCTCTTCCCCATGTTGAGGTTGGAGACCTGTCTCAGTATGGCCGAGTGGCGGACCTTATCAAATGCGCTCTGCAGGTCGAGGCCCAGCACCGCCTTGTTGTCCTGCGTCGGTATCGACGTGTCGAGGATGTCGTGTTGTAACAGCAACATTGCGTCTTGCGTGCTGAGCCTCTCCCTGAAACCGAGCATGGTGTTCGGATAAAGGCCCTCCTCTTCCAAGTACCGCTGCCACCGGCTGTTGATCACGTGCTCCAGGACCTTTCCCGCACAGGAGGTCAGGGAGATCGGTCGCATGTGCTCGATGCTCGGCGGCTTGCCCGGCTTGGGTATGAGGATTGTCCTCGCACTTTTCCATTGTTTCGGCAGCCTACCCGTCCGCCAGCACTTGTTGTAATACGCGGTGAGGGCCATCAGCGCCTCGTCACCCAGATTCTTGAGGGCCTTGTTCGTGATCTTGTCGGGACCCGCGGCGGACTTGCAGTTGAGCGTCTGCAGGGCGGCGCGCACCTCTCCCACCTCGATGTCGCGGTCGAGCCACGGATTCTCGTTGCCGCAGTACTCTGGGAACACTTCCTCCGGGGTTTGCGGTAGGTACCGTTCGTTGAGTCTCTTGCGAGTCTCCTCTTCTCCCAATTCCTTGACGGTGGTGTGCATGGTCTGCGCCAGCCGATGGTGCTGATACCCTCTCGTCTTCGTCTCGTCGAGGAGGTGGCGAAGCAGCGCCCAGATGCGACCCCGGTGTAACTGCCCGTCCGCCTCGCTGCACGCCGCGTGCCACTGCTGGGCGCAGAGCTCGCGGCTGTATTTCTCAATTTCGCGTCCCAACATCGCTATGCGTTTGCGTAACTTGCGATTGTGACGTTGACGTCGCCATCTGCGTTGCAGGGACTGCCGCGCCTCGATCAGGTGCGCCAGCCGACTATCCACGCTCTGCGTTTCCTCGTCGGTTTCGACCTCCGAGGTGGCCTCTTCAGCCGCCCTCACGATCGCGGCCGTCCACTGCTCGATATCGTCCTCTTCTTTCTTCGGCTCCCTCAGCCCCTCGTGGAACTTGCTCCAGTCCGTGAATTTGTGCTTCCGCTTGGCTTCTCCCCCCGCCGGCACCGACGTGGGCAGGTCCAGCTCCAGTATGAAGTGGTCACTCCCCAGATTGTGCCCCGTGTTTCTCCACGTGGCCCCTGCCCGCGCTGACGGCGACTGTCGAACGAAGGTCAGGTCCGGGTTTGAGTCTCTTGATACGGACGTGCCCACCCTCGTCGGGTCCGCCGGGTCCGTGTGAAGGGTGAAGCCTGCTTCGGCCGCGTCCTCGAGGAGGCACCGGCCCTTGACTGTAGTGCGGGTGTATCCCAGCTCTTTGTGCGGCGCGTTAAAGTCTCCGCACACGGCAACCGTGCCGCCTTGTGCTTCCCTGACGGCCTTGTGCAGGAGCGCCCTAAACCGCTGCTGCCTGTGGGTCGGATTGCTATAGACGTTGACGAGGAGCAGCGTCTCCTTGCGCTTCCTGCCCGTCACCACTTCCGTTGCACAGTACTCGATCGTGCTGCGTCCGAGGAACCCCTCGCGCGGCACAAAAGTCAGACCCTTCCTGACGAACGTGCACATTCCCTGCGCTTCCCCTTTTCCACAGTCGCGCGCACTGGGCGGGGCGCTGTGCGTCCTGTAGCCCGGCAGCGTGGGGGGAGTTTCCATGTGCGTTTCCTGTATCATTATTACATCCGGCGTCCGGTCCACCGTTTTCAGGTGTTGTTGTAGTATCGCGCGCCGGCACTGGAACCCGTTCGCGTTCCAGTGCCAGACCCTTAGTCCTGACTGGGCGATCGATCCGGCCATGTTGGGGCGTCCGCGTGTGAGGGGCTGTAATTATCGTGCGCCGCCTTGCCGCTGCCTCCTAGCTTCTCGTACAGGAACTCCTGCAGGGCGTCGAGTCGCCGCTCTATTGCCGTTATCCGTGCACTCAGTCTGTGCTCCATCGCGTCGACTCTCTTCTCGAGTCTGTCAATACGCTCCGTGGTCCTGCGCAGGCGCACCGCCACGCTTACTCCTTCCCTGTGGCGGTTCTCGTTGTCGGAAACTTCTAGACTTTCTTCCAGGAATTCCTCCTCGACCTCGCTGTGCGATCGATCCCGGCCCCCCGTCATGGTCGGGGGATTAGGGCGTGGGGTGGCAGCCTTGTAAACCCTGGCGGACTGCTGGGCCGGCCGGTGTGCATCTTCGGGTCGTGGGCTACGGTGTTCGGGGACCGCTCGGGGCGCCTGGGTGGTGGGCTCCCTCGGGCGATCTCTCCTGGCTTCGGGTACTGTGGTCGTTGGCGGCTCTCTGCGGGGCCGCTCGGATTGGGCGATCAGCCGCTGAATCGTGTCCTCCATTCTCGACATCTTCGCTTTGAGCGACGCGTTCTCCTGCCGTAGTCTTTCCATCGCGTCGTCTCGCTGGCGCGACGGTTCTCGTTTCCGCTGCGGTGTCTTCGAGCGGCCGCGCCGCGACGCAGGTGCTCCGGCCACCGCCGCCGCCCACGACACGCTATCGGCGTTCTTCCCGCGCTCGCGGAGCGGCTGGCGTGACGCTGGCTCCGCCCCCCGCCGCCGCGGCTGCTATCTCGTGGCTGATGCAATAGCGGCGGGAAGTTGTGTTCGCCGAATTGCTCCCCCTGTTGCAATGTCTGACCGTGCGCCGGCGTCGCGCACTTCCTTTCCCATTGTCTCTTCTTCACCAAATATGGCGTTTTGAATCTGTTCTTACAGCGACTCGCTCCGGTGGGGTGCGGTCCCCCACACAACTTGCACTTTGGTCGACATTCTTCTCCGTGCGTCTCGCTCGGGTTGGACTTCCCGCACGCGAAACACACCCTCGTCTGCGGTCGGGGGCACACGTCTCTGCGATGACCCACTTGTGCGCACGTTCTGCACACCTCGTGGTGTTGCCTGTACAGGCTGCACCTCGTGAGCAGCAGTCCGTATTTCACCGTAGAAGGGACTCGATTCCCTTGAAACAACACTATAATCGTCGTAGACTTGCCGATCCTGTGGGCGTCGATCGCTAGGGGATTGAATTCGTTCACTATGTTTGCCCTGATTTCCTCGGGTGAGTCCTCCGCCGAGATGTTGCGGATCACCCCCTTTGCCGTATCGTCCGGTGCCGCGTTGTACGCGTACACCTCGTGCTCCTGTCCGTTCAACGTGACGGAGCGCATTTGGGCGTATGCCCTGGCTCGGCTCTCTTCGGGCGTACTGATCACTAAAATATTTTGCGCCGGGTTAGGGCAGACGGTGTCACTCCTCGCCGCCGCCATCTCGAAACCCGCCGCCGTCACCACGGCTCGCATTATGTCTGCTGCTCTCGCCCTACCGACCTGCAGACCGCCCCTCGGGAGCACCACTATCTTGTAGTCCTCCCGCGGAATGCTGCGCGGCATACGCGCCATTCTCGCCAGCGTGGCATTAACCTTACGGGCAAACTGCGCCCTCGTGGGCTGAGACTTCAGCGCCGTTGCGGCGGGCTTACCGGTGCTCACGAGGGGCTGCGATCCCTCTTCCCGGCCTCGGTAGTGCTTCCTCGACTGGAGCGTCCAGCCCGCGTGGTCGTCCGGCGAGAGATCCTCTCCCGGCACTACTACCGCCGTGCGTCCCTCCCGCAAGTCCAGGCGGGCTTGCGAGTCGTCGTCTCGTGGCTCCATCACGTCCATTTCCGCCTCCGGGTCGCCCTCCGGCGCCCCGAAGCCTTGGGCCGCGTCCATCATCCGTCCCCGCCACCGCAGCAGCCGGGCGTGGCCGACCTTGTGCTAGGCCTCGGTTAGGCTTAGCATGCCGGCGCCGCTTCGCTTCGGAACTTGAAGTCCTCGTAAAATCCGTAAACTCGCTCGGATTTTCCAAAATGAGGTATCCACAGGTTCCGGGCACTGAACTCAACACGATCGTAATGAAAAGGACTCACTGGGGTGCGATGGTCCGCCGAAAATCCGCGTAATCCACGGAGCCGAAGTGAGACATGTTCGCTCGCCTCGGCCGCTCGCAGCGCCCCCCCTGGGAATGGAGGGCGGGGCGCCGTGGCGGCGCGAGCCAGCGCTCTGCGAAAGTATGCGGTGGGGAGGGGAGGGGGCAGTATGCTGTGCCCACATGAGGCGCTGGACGGCGCGACGCTTGGGTGAAAGCATGAGGGGGACGTGCTCGTGACTCTTATGTGCGTTCGCGTAAAATGCAGTTCGCGGTACTTTCCTGAGACGCACTTCGCGCCGCTGCCGCAGGGCTCACTATAGCTGCCGTCGACAGAACCCACGGTCCTGCCTCAGCGAGCTACTGCTGCGCCCAAATATCGCATTAAAGAGTATCGTAACCGCCAGTTTTTTTTTGTTACCAGGTCAGACAAATAGCGATTGAGGTAGCTTAAGAATGCTTCGCAGTTAGCAAATAATCCACCTGCCGGCCAATCGGATGCGACACACCTCATAATGAAAAGTAATAAGGAGCGGTGCCTGCCCCCCCCCCCTCTCTCTCTCTCTCTATTTGTATAGCGTGTACAGCGACAAATTCAAAGCGATGGGCGCTAGCTTTATTGCTTCATTAAACTTTATATGCGGCAACTTTCCTCTGGTGCGGTGATAGCAAACGCAAGTGCTTCAATGCCTAAGTGTAACTTATATGCCATAACTATATGTTCAAAGAAGATATACGCGAAAAAAATGGCCGCATATCTGCTTACTTCGCTGAAATTTTAATCGAAAGACGATATTCTTCTGCCGCCTCTGCCACGTAACTTCCTAAAGAGTGTGGACCACGGAAGCTTGAGCGCAGCCACGTTATCAGGACGCGAAACGAGAAGAACGAGGGGTGAGTTGTCCCAATGCTAAGGATACAAAAGACGCTCCACTTCCCGTTGCTTAGTAGAGTGAGGTGGGCATGGCTTCGTTTGCGAAAAAGTAGGCACAAAGTCTGTCTGCCTGTCTGCCTGTCTGTCTGTCTGTCTGTCTGTCTGTTGGCTGTCTACTGTTTTCTTGTCTTTACTGGACAAAGCCATGTTCGCACTGCACCGAAGCCGTACGTCCCCGGTGCCGTACGTGAAATGCCGGCACAAATAGCGGAGGGAAATGCCGGTTCATGTTAACCACGGTCAATCGTTAGCGCTCGAAATACGATACATCCGGTGCCCGGCCAGTTCAAACTCGTTGCAAATAAAAGAAAATTGGCGCAGCTTGCACTACAGGTGCAAGGCTGCAGAAGAGAAACAGCAGATCTGGCGGCCCCTCTCCCTTCGTCGGAAACCCGGATGTTGCACCTCATGAATTTCCGAACTTGCCGCTGAAAGTTCTCCGCGACTGGCAGGCCCGGATCGTTTCGTACGCAGGCTTTCACATCTCTTCCAAAGTGGAGCGCGTTAGCACGCGCTGGAACCCGTCGCAACCGGCTTCTCCAACGTGGCGTCTGTAACGCAAACTCGGCGTCTGTGTTCCACACTTCAGGCGCGAACGCATGTGAACTGGCGAGGAGAACAGCACCCGAGAGATCACGCCACGAACTCTGTCCTCGAAGGTCGAGCTTGCCGACACCGGACGCTCCTTACGAGGCGCTCGGCTGGGCTGAATGTTGTGGCAACGTTGCACTTACGAACTAAAAGCTAGTAAGTAGCCATGTTGTTATAACGCTTTCTGTGGTCAGAATCGAACCTGGACAATGTGCGAACAATGTGCATAGGTACGTTGCGTGTATGCTGCCCAAAGCGAGCCCCTGGAGAGTGGCGTCCCGTGTTAGATGCTTGCGTGCGTGCATCTTCCAGATATATATTGCAGACTTTTGAGAAGTGAACGTTTCAGAACTGTGAATCAGTCTTCACAAAGTTTCTAGTGTTTTATTTGCTAGCGTGAACGCCTAAATCACGTATGTTTCTCGCGTAATAGAACTAGGACTGGCCCTGGTGGTGGAGATGCGCGCTGAGCTCACATTCCGTGGGCCTCGGGTCACAAACCCGGGCCCCTATTCTCCCAGTTTTTTTTTTTGCGGTTATTCTCTTTGCGCTGTCGGCTATTCACGAAACCATCGCATGGTGACGTCGACGATGGACGCCGTATTTTTGCGTAATGAGGCGCTTAATGCTTCCATATTAAAATTAGCTGAAAAAGAGAATGAACTTGACAGAGCCGCTCAAATGGCGCTCAATGTCAAGCTGGGTGCCTCCTCAGTGGCCAAGTAAACATCTAAAACATTAAGACTTTGAGGCGACGCCACGATTACGTGTACAGCTAGCCGCTGATGAAGTGAATGCCGCCGGCCGACGAAGAGTAGTAGGCTTAGCACGAAGAAGAAGCACGAGACGGAGGGCATAAGACGAGCAGCTTGGAACCTCACGCTTGGCACCTTGCAAAGCCTCGCTGGTCGTCCACTTCTGCAGGACATGACGGCTCCTCAATTTTTAGCGAAGCATGGAAAGAAAGTACCATTCGTTTTTGTTTTTGCTGGCAACCTTAACCGGCAAAAAATGTCTATGGACATTAGACTTTGGATACACCGTTTCAGATTTGTCCACTTGATTAAGCACGTAAGCTAAGCAACACTTAAAGGCAGGCGCCCACCTGGGTTGTTGGGTGTCCTACCATGGGCCACACAGTTCTGGTCAAGCTGTTTAGGAGGAGGGAATTCGGGCCACAACATACGGAACGGAAGAAATAATACTGCCAACGCGCTGGATGAAAGCGATAATACAATCACAGCTGCAAGGAACACGCTAGCCTCAAAAATACCAATTTATTCTTGACGCAGTAGTTGTTCAGCTTTTGGCTTAGCCATAAATGAAAAATTAAAGCCGTATACTACTCAATCTGAAAGCTGTCTGAAGTGCAGAGCATTTGCCATAATGGGCTGTGGC
The DNA here is from genome assembly GCF_048455015.1 of Haemaphysalis longicornis. NCBI lineage: Eukaryota > Metazoa > Arthropoda > Arachnida > Ixodida > Ixodidae > Haemaphysalis > Haemaphysalis longicornis. The sequence continues at coordinate 154,738 of NW_027526374.1, forward strand.
GCCGTTATCCGCTCACTTTTACCAGCCATCACGCTCTTCGCCGCCCTGTCTAAATCCTCTCCTGATGAATTCAGTTTGCGACACATTTCAAATTTCTCGCCTTCGCATAATGGGCTGTAGCGCAGTTATCCGCTCACTGCTACCACCCAACGCATTTCAAATTTGCCGCCTTCGCAATGCTCGCGCTCCCCGTGCCTGGAACTGCGCCAGCGGGAGTCCTGTTCTTTTTGTGCCTGCTTTTCTTCCCGCACGTGCCAGCGTTGCACTGGCACTTTTTTTTTTTTCTCTTACTAGGGTAAAAACCAAACCAACGAGCGTTCTTAACTTAATAAACGCGGGCGCTGCCGGTTAATCTCGTATATTTTGCCTCAAATGCACTTGCAGTTTTCTCTGCGCTAAACAACGGGGAGATGTGTGACAAGCGCCAGCGGCTCACGAGTTTCGAACGCATATGACTGTATAAACCGCTTTGCTTTAGAAACCTCTGTGGGACGCCGCGACGACAGCCGCTACCACGGAACGCTGTGTGGCTCTAATTGGGTCCAGCGAGTGAGCTACGACGGCAAGGCGAGCCCCTACAGTGCTCTGCACTTAAAACACACGTAAAAGCACGAGTGAAAATGAGATAAAGAAAAAATACTTATCCTGCGGCAATAAGGCTGTAAAGGTGTTTTATAAAGGTTTGATTGCCATGTATTCGAACTGAAACGCAGATTCCGAAGTCTGGCAGTGCATGCCAAGTTTTAACCCCAATCGCTGTTTGCACTCAATTGTGCGTCTAATTGTGAGGCGTTATTGCCATGAAAGCTAGTCGTTCTTGAATTCGGCGTTGCATTTTACTGAATTCCAACAAAAGGCGGCTTACGTATACATGTTTCCCGCGTGGAAAAACCACATGCTTTTCCTCCACTAGAACTATATATGTGACCGATAGAAATTTAAAAGAAGGCGTAAACTCCAGAATGTTCAGAAAAGTGCTTAGTATTCTTTTATTAGTGTGCAGCATTGAAATTGATAGCTTTTATTTTTTACAACTGTCTCGCAAATAAAGGCCATTGAGTGGTCGATGCTTTTCTCCAGCGGTGATTGTGCTTTTATACTCGAAAACCGAACTTTAAGCCATCATTTAATAGGGGACTGCGAAAGAAGCGAAACGTGTGTAATGAATGCAAGTTCGGCGCGGGGCGGACGCTACCCTCGCACATGCACCGCACACGTGAGTGTCACCCACGACAGAAGGCCAGCACGGTAATAGCTTCACGTGCAAGTGAAAACGAAACCAGCTGCAGCAGGCATGGTCGGTACATGACAAGGACTGAACTTATACATAGTGAAACTTCGTATTAGGCATTAGACGCATTATTCAATATGTGTAAAAGTCTTACACCAAACAAAATGTTTTGAAAGCAGTAACATACAAAAGTGATCGTGCAGATGAACTCTTGCAGATGAACTCGAACGCCTGAAAGGGCTCTGCACCTTACATAGTGTAAAGAATTAAATAAATGAAAAGTACCATAGAATGAAATATACAGAGACGAACACAAGCAAACGCGCGAACACGGCGGCGCGCACCGCACGCAGATATTATTTTCGAGTGCACGCACTTATCGGCTCAAACCCTGTCGGTTGCACTGTACGTTTACTTCGGCCATACAAAAAGGTCCTGGCAAATTTTCAAAGGCAGGGTAATCAACTTCGGCGTTCTTAAGGAATTATAGGAACAGGTTCAAGAGAATACTGCATCACATAGAGCGATTGAACCGTTGCCAAAATTGAATTGGTTTAGTGCTTCAAAGGACACTGAAGGCTACCAGCAAGTTCGTTTAAAACAAAAGTTTGACCTTTCCATAGCAATTTACGCGTTGATTCGGTGCCATGCCTTAATTTCTGAGAAATCGCTAATCAAACGCAGATCAAACGTGGCGCAAATAGTGACTGCTGTCACGGTTTTCATCACGATAAACCGGGAGCGAGCGAGGCAGCGGTGATGTATAGCGGCATAGAAGCAACCAAATACAACGCTACTAAGTACTGGGCGGTCAGGTCAGTTTCGATCAAATCAGTTTTGTTTTCCCGTACTCCCACGTCCTTTGCAGCTCGAGACCACTGAGCAAAATGCTTTTTTTATGGGACCCGGGATCGGTAAGGACGTTTTGATGAAGAAAAACTTTTTGTGCTTCTGAGGCCCGCGAATATTGGCGTCGTACAATCGCTCGTGCGTAGTTAGCACGCTTCCTCGGAAAGCGGTATTGTCGCCCAATAATGATGATGATCATGCTTAGCGGTTTCCCCTTTGCAAGTGGTGGCGTCTTACAGGATCTTAGTCGTAACGCCACTGTACAATCAACACGCAAAAAAAAAAGAAAAAAAATTGCAGTGGCTTAGCTCGGCTAGGCCAGGATATACGTAGCGTGAGCTAAGGTTCCGCTGGTTATTCTTAGCTTTCCTGGTTGTCTAGGATTAGCTTGATTATCATGCTTATTACTGCTTCAATGACACACACACGGTATACGCATTATGTGACACATGAATATTTATCAAGCGGCCCCGGCGCAGCGTCACCAATTGCCCCAGAGCTAAGCTGGTTCTACAGGCACACGCCGGTGTTGCTGCGACGCACGAGCCATCGGTTCCACACCCGGCCACCCCTCACATGATCATCAAGTGGACCGGGCCGCCACGTGCTGAACGGAGGTCGGCGAAGACGCTGGGCACGTGGGGTGTGTGAGAGACGCCGGGCAGCGAGGAACTTTCTGTGTGCCTTTTGACGTCACTGCTCCTTGCGCATACGCAGCACGGCTCTCCAGAAGCCACGCGTAACTGCTCAACCTCGGCCAGTGTAGCTCACGCTACAAAAAAACCTGTATGTAATTTTGCGCTAGTCCGACTTCTTTGCTCGTATGTCTTCCCAGATTCTTCTCCGCTCTTTTCCCACCAACCATCTAACCTATTCTCTACTACTGCCAAATTCGGTTTTCCGTTAAACTTAAAGGCAAAAGCTTCGGGAAGCTGGATGTCTCCCTCACAAAGGACTGGACGGATGCCTTTCGACTCCGTTATAATATGTCGCATGGTTTCTGGTTCCCTGCGCTACCTGCGCTCAGTTCTTCCTGCACCGGCTATTGGATAGGTGGTTTTGTCCGCAAGCAGCCAGCCTGGGCTTCAAAAAGCAATGCATTCCCTTTGCTACTACCAAAGAACTTTTCCATCGTGATCTCCCGCTCCCCATTCTGTAGATATCTAAGGACTTCTTTGCGTCTATCCTCTTTTTACAGGTCATTGTCTCTGATTTTTTCACTTAATTTATAAATTCTTAGGTCGCTTCCCCTGCGCTTCCAGGTTTCGTATACTCTGTACTGAGCTTTCTGGTTCCTTTGTTTCACTGTGTTTCCACGCTTTTCATGTAAAGATACCGTAACAATTTGGCCGCCCATCTCTGGTCATAAAAATTTCTAAGTCCTTCTTGAAAACACATTTTCTTCTGCGCTTCTCTCACTTCAAAGGAGGCCCATCCTATGTATCCCTGCGCTGCCTCGTTTGTTGTTTCAACGTGTGCCCTTAATGCCAATCGACCTACCGCCCTCCGATTTACTTCTAGCCCTGATTGAATCTGATTTTACACACAATAGTGCGTTTGAAAAGGTGAGCCCCGTTGCCATTACTCCCTTCCACATTCCTCTCACTACTCTTTATTTGTTATATGCCCTAGGTGCTCTGTGCTTCATAATAGAGGTGTTTCTTTTTCCTTTCATTCTGAAACGCTCCTCATGAGTTTTTAGATAGGCCTGACCGTACATATGCACATATATTTGTATTTCGCTATTCACGGTATTGATGCTTGTTGAACGAATACCGATTCATTACAGGCATCGCCAAGTATGGGCGAGTAGCGCCATCCAGCGGCAGCCAGAAAGGAAGTTTCGCAGCGAAACGTCTCAACCACTTCCGGTGCAATTTGCGCTATATAGCCAGTGGTGGCGGCACCGGTATTTACGTTTTCCATATTTGCTACCTAATTTTCATTGGTGTTTCTGGTGAGCTGATCTATTGATCTACAGTAACCTGTATTTTGACTTCAGTATCCCTTTAAAGGAGTACTCACACGAAATTTCAAAGCTGAGATAACTATGTAAAATGCTTCCTCTTTATCAGGAGATATCTCCCAGCAAGTTTCAACAGCAACCGTTCGGCGTAACATATTTTAGATCCATTTTAATCTACGCCCGCACGAGAAAGCATAGAGTGGGCCGACATGACATCATCTGCTACTGGCCCCAAGCTGCCGACGTCGGGGTTTCCGTGATGAAGCCGACGCGCTGGCTGTGGTTGGCGCGTGCTGCTCCGGCGTGTCTACAGGTCATGGTTTTGGGACTGACGTCACGCTGCCCGGGCGCATGGGGACGGGGAAGACCTCGGCCGGTCTGGGCGCGCGCGTCCAGAGCGGCAGCGGTACGGCAAGAATGGTGACGTCACGTGATGCCTCCTGTCATGGCGGCCGCTTGGCGTTCATTTTGTCGAAACCGAAACTGACACGAATGAACGACACCGTAAATGAATGTTTACGCTGCGCTAGACCATCTAATTTGTCATTCTATGATTAGTGGGCTAGTGGGCCCGCATAGCAGCGAAAAAAAAAACGTAACACGAAATTTTCGTGCCAGTACTCCTTTAAGGCAACGTGCACGATGGAGCCTGCAGACTGTAATTTGTGCGAGAACACTTGCATATTTGTGTTCAGGGTATCGCGCTTCATACTAAATTACGTTCTCGTCTGTATAAACATTATAGTACAAAAGAATAACTTCATGCGTGAGGGATTTGCATTGGCAGAATCGGCGAAAGTCGTATAATTGACTCTCATAATTCGGAGTGTGAAAACAAGGGAGTGTAATGTTATGAAGATGGCACTAGCAATCGCCCGTAAAGCCTGTTACTGTTATTATAAATGTCCATGCATATATGTGGCTGCAGTGCTTCTCCGAACTTAATGACAGTAGCTGAAATGGGACTGAAATAGAGTATGGTGATATAGTCAAGAGTTCGACCAAAGTTTTTCTGGTCAGAAAATATTTGAAGAAACGGTAGAGCAGTCACTGACGCAATCAAACCTGGTAGTCGTTTCGGAACACGTAATGCTTCCAAAATGTCCTTCTACCTTTTTTTTCACTATAGACCAGTGTCTGCTTTACGGTTTCTTCAGGGCCTGATAAATGAGAAGCTTTGTTTCTAGCAGCATTGATGGTAATTTATGAAGAATGCGCTCAAGCCTCGTCTGTACTCACTAAAAATGAATATCCCAAAACATAAATTCATTGAAAACGCACAAATAGCTTTTAACAATGTTTTGTTTATTCAGTTTCCTTAGTTCTGATTCAGAGAGGATCTAAACATGGTTATTTACGTCCTCAGATAAAGCAAATATTGGTTTTCTTGTTATTGAGCTGTTTATTATTTAGGGCTTTGCTCACAACCATGGGCGTCGGTAGGAGGTTGCAAAAGGGGAACTTGCAACTCAAGCCGCACCAGCACAATTGCCCCTTCGCCCCCCCCTCTCCCCACCACTCCTCCAATGCAATAGGCTTGCCCCCCCCCTCCCCCTCAAGACAAAATCCTGTGACGCTCATGCTCACAGACCATTAATGTAATTAACTTATCGTACTAAACTATCCGCATCCGTGAACGAGAAAAGTAAGCTGGTGTCACCAGTTTATATCAAATTAGACTTAATCATATATATATATATACATATATATATATATATATATATATATATATATATATATATATATATATATATATTGTAAGGCCGTGAGCAACGGGTGAACCGGGACGTTTATTCGGCGATCCAGTGGGTTCCGAACACCGTACCGAGAGCGATGATGATGATGCACGAGGGAGGAGGATTGGGTAATGTTAATGAGAATGATACTGTCACGGTGAGGAGGGAATGCGGGAGATTGCCCAGAGTGTATAAACAGTCCCTAAGAGTGTCCAGGCCGTGGTGACACGACATATGCGCTCACAATAAATATATATATATATATATATATATATATATATATATATATATATATATATATATATATATAGTGAAAGAAGTCGACTGACACGTTTCCCGTTTTTGTTGCCAGCAGTTTCGGAGTTAGAAACTCCTTCTCCAGCCCTGAAGAAGGAGTTTCTAACTCCGAAACTGTTGGCAACAAAAACGGGAAACGTGTCAGTCGACTTCTTTCACTATTTTTATACTGGCCCATCGAACCTCATGATCTCTCTCTCTATATATATATATATATATATATATGTAATTGCCCGACACATAGTTAAGCTTCGGTGTCATTGCCATTGCTTATTTGCATAGTTGCGGTGTTAGTAATCGTCGTCATATGCATGTCATCGTCTTTTTCGCGGCCAGTGGTGGATGTAAAGTCAGCCTCGGCATTCGAGACTTCCTCCAGCTCATAGTCATCGACTCGAGGCAGTGGTGGCGGGATCTTAAGTCATCTCAGTAAAGAGTGGCACACTTGCAGTCATATCCCCAATTATCTATTATGAATTCTTGAGGATGCGGTGGCTTCGGTTTCCTCTCCCAAGTAGGATGACTCTCCCACTTTAGCATTAGCATTGGAATTTTTTTACAGGTGCGGTAATGCTTCAAGACAGCGCTGATTTTTTTTACAAATGCAGTGACAGAATCATCATGTTTTCCACACACGGTATTTTTAAGCCAGAAGTTCTTTTTGTTAAGAACAAGTGGCAGTAACCTTTTTTCACTTTCAGAACCTGCAATAACAGTTATGTAATTCAGAGCCACCGCAGGGGCAAAGCTGTGTGCCTTGCATTCTGATAACGCAAAGCACATATGCGTTATTAGCAAGGCGTTACCGAAAGCGCCTGTGTACCTCACGACACCTACTTCTGAGAACTTCATTTTCATGAGTGATTGTGTGCGGTTAAAAACGTTTCGCTACCGTTGTCATTTGACTTCTTACAATGCTGCTAGGGGTTACCCGGCCGACCGCTTTGTAGTTTCCTGGGCGTATTTTTCAGAAAATCAAGCATATCTGTTATGCATTGATGCTTTGCCTCAAATATACGTAATGTTTTGTTTCGGCTCAACATTGCAGATATCTTTGCAGAAATCTTTTTTTGCAGATTGCAGATATTCAGATAGCTTTGAATATTTTACGAGGGCCTTTTCAACTTCCGATACGCCAGCGTACGCCTACTCGGAACAGTGCTTTCATAGACTGTTTTAAATACAAGGTTAAAACAAGGTTAAAGATAGCTGTAGTTCCTCCTGTTCTTCTGACCTTTTTCCCTCAAATTGATTTTGACTCCACTTATTCTACCATATCAAGGCAATTTTCGTGCCGGAGGAGAGAACTGGGATGGTTCTGGGTGTGCCGCACAATTGCGCCGGACTCGCTGCACATTGTTCTGGTTGCGCCACACAGTCTATATTTGACAATAGCAATCTAAATACACTGAACACAACTAAGGGATATTGCGTACGGGGTTATTGTTGATGACGTAGTGGCTATTATTGTAATACAAAAACACTGTATGTTTTAGAGCTATCAATTAACATGCAAAAAATAAGCAAGAGCCCGAAAACAATGAATGCGCAGGAAAGACGTGTCAAGGTATATATGCAGGCTCTTGCACGCCATGCACAGCTGCGACAATGCCGAATGGAACTAGCTGCACATCATTTGAATGGCGGAACGGCTAAAACTGTCCCCCTTCCGCCGTGTTGCGACGTGCAGCCGTAACGCACTTTCGCGGTAGTGAGGCTCTCCGCCGTGTTGCAACGTTCAGCCCTAACGCACTTTTCGCAGTAGTGAGACTCTCCGCCGTGTTGCGACGCTCAGCCGTAATGCACTCTTCGCCGCAACGCGACTGTCTGCCGTAGTGGGACGATGCCGTGCCTTCACGTTTAGGATAAGGTCTCTAACTGACTCGGCGAGCCGCAGCGTCCCCTTTTAAACGCAAAGTATCTCTTGCTCGGGGCTATGTCCGTCCGTCGGCGTCCGTCCGCACCTCTCCCCCTCTTCCCACCAGCTGTGCGATAACGCCGCTCTCCTCCTCTCCCTCTCTCCACGCCAGCTGTGCAATAGCGCGCGCGCTGCTCCTCGTCTGCCCCTCTCCCCACCAGCTGTGCGATAGCGCACGCGCTGCTCCTCCTCTCCGCGCGCCGCTTCCTCAGTTGCTTAGTCCGCGCGCGACGGGGGATGCTTTGCATCACCACATAGTTCCCTTCGGGGAGATGGTGTAATTTTTTGTCGGTTCTATCCCACTACGGCGGGCACTCGTGTTACGGCGGAAAATAGATTACGACTAAACGTCGCAACACTGCAGAATGTCTCACAACGGCTGAAGGTGGTAGTACGGCTAAATGTGCGTTACGGCTGAAAGTCGCTGTAACAAATGACCAAGAGCCCAACGGAAAAGTAAAAGAACCAAGAACAGCAAAACCAACCTCTAAGAGAAACCCGAAACCCGTACAACACCATGGAGCGCCAGCGGGGGCGAAGCCAGACGGAGCCTTTTCCCCGGAACTCGATTACCCTCCGCGGCAGCCGCTTTTCTGATGGAGGCAAAATGCGAAAGGTCGGTGTGTTGGAGATTTCAAAGATCCCCAGGTGGTCAAAATAATTTGGCGCCCTCCACTGCGGCGCGCCTCGTCAACTACGTAGCGTCGGCACGTTAAACCTCACAATCAATCACTCAAGCTTCGCCATCACCCGTGAAGCGGTTGTATCTAAGCATTGCCCAACAGATAGTTTACCTCGGTATCTTTGTTTATTTGCAAACCTGCAGTGTTTGTAATCGTCGTCATATGCATCGGAGAGGTAGTCGTCTTCTTTGGGTCGAGTGGTGAATGCAAAGTCATCCGCGTCATTGTAGGCTTCCTTCAGCTCATTGTCATCGACTCGATGCAGCGGTGGCATGATCTGCAAGTCGTCTCGGGAAGGAGTGGCACACATGTAGCCATCTCCAATTATCCATAATGAATTCTTGAGGATGTGGCGGCCTCAGTGACCTGTCCCAAGCAGGATGGCTGTTGAACTTTAGCATTAGCACGGGAGTTTTTTTCACAGTTGCGGGAACAGCAATCGATTTTTTGGTGCTTTTTCCTGAAGCCACTGCTTGAGCAGAAGACTGAGCGTTCGCCGCGAGGCATGCGCGCATTAGCGCTCGGTATTTTCTTCATGTTTTTTTCTGCAACGAAGCTATTTTCAAACAGAAACCTTCTAGCCTTCTATTTTTGATCGTGAAAAATGCAAACCTTGTATCATAAGTGTACCTGAGCACGAGGTCGCGGGTTCGATTCCCGGCCGCGGCGGCCGCTCTTCTGATGGAGGCGAAAAGCAAAAACGCCCGTGCGTACGAGATTTCGACGCACGTTAAAGATCCCCAGGTGGTCAAAATTAATCCGGAGCCCTCCACTACGGCGCGCCTCATCGCCTGCGTTGCGTCGGCGCGTTAAATCCTACAATCAACCAATCAAAAGTGGACTGGTCAGCATATTCATTCTCGAATCCTGATATCGCTTTGCAGCTATTATCTGATTCCATTATTAATTCTGCTCATGTCTGAACAACACTAATCATTTCCAAACGCCGCTACTGCGACAATGAATTTAATACGTGAGGTAACAAGTTAACAACATAAAGCAAAGAACTGAAATTAGTTGAAGAATTTTTTAATTATGCTGCCTAGCATAAGCTCATTCTATCTATTGCACAACACGACTCATTGCTTACTAACCTTCAGGTATTCCCAATAATTTTAGCAATTAGACTATTTGCGTACAACGTCCCTGGCGCCCATTTTCTTCTGAACTTTTGTGTAGCCCCAGTATTTTTTTTCTGAATCGCCGCTGCGAAGAAATCGAGGCTATTATTGAAGGATCAAAGGTTGCCGGAGCTGGCTTAGAAGGTAATCATGTATTCAACATAAAACCTTTTAATGGACTTGCGGCACCTATTTCTTGTTGTATATTCAATTCAATTTTAAATTCGTATTATTTCTACAGGTATTGGATGTAGGGAACATTATTCCTTTACTGAAAAAAGGTTGCAAGGGGTTTATGGAGAATTATCGCCCCACATCTATTATGTTCTTATCGGATAAGGTTTAAATAAACTCGCTGAGACCTGTCTTTCGCGCCGCCTTTAAAAAAATTCACTTTCTCCCCCTTTTTCAGTGTGCCTTTCGTGATGTCCTATCTACTAACACTACGACTGCGTGTCTAAGAGACAAAATTAAATCTTTCATTAAGCGCGGTGACATTGCGGCTCCGTTTTCATAGATTTCTCTACAGCATTTGACACGAGTGACCATGACGTCCTTTTCATTTAGCTTGAGCGTTATGGAATAATAGGTCGTGCCATAACTTTGATAGAATTCGTCTATTAAACAGGCAACAAACCGTTTTAATTTCTACAGCAACATAACCCCCTGAAACGGTTAATACAGGAGTTCCACAAGGCTCGATCTGGAGCCCATTCCTCTTTTTAATTTTCACAGATGATCTTCCTCTCTGTTTTACTTCATCAATGCAATACTGCATGTAAACGGCAAAACCGTCTTTAACTGCCATCAAACTATCTGTGCCTAGATCAAGTGTTACACCCCTGCAAAAAAACACGAGTGCTAATGCTAAAGTTGAACAGCCATCCTGCTTGGGAGAGGTCCCCGAGGCCCCCGCATCCTCGAGAATTCATAACCGATAATTGGGGGCATTGCTACAAGTGTGCTACTCCTTATCGGCACGACTTGCAGATCCCACCACCGCTGCCTCGAGTCAATGACTAAGAGCTGGAGGAAGTCTACAGCGCCGAGGATGACTTTGCATCCACCACTAGGCGCGAAGAAGATGATGACCTCTCCGATGCACATGACGATGATTACTAACATCGGAACTATGCAAATAAGCAATGACACCGAAGCTGAACTATGTGTCGGGCAATGCTCACCTACAACAGCTTCACATGTGCGGGCGAAGCTTGAGTGATTATTAGGTTTAACAGGCCGACGCTACGCATTCGGTGAGGCTCTCCGCAGTGGAGGGTGCCAAATTATTTTGACACCCTAGGGATTTTTACCGTGTGCTAGCTGAAATTTCAAACACACGGCGTTTCACATTTTTTTCCTCCAGAAAAGCTGCCGCTGCAATGGGAAACCGAGGTGAGGGAGAGGCTGTCGACCGCCCTGTCTGACTCTGCCCCTGCTCGTACTCCCCAGTTTGGCTTGGCTTTCGGCTTTCTCTTAGAGGTTGGCTTTGCTGTTCTTGGTTTACTTTTCCAGTGGTATCTTGGTGATTTGTTGCAGTGACTTTCAGCCGTAACACATTTAGCCACACCACCACATTCAGCCGTAACGCACTTTTCGCCGTAGTGAGACTATCCGACGTGTTGCGACGCTCAGCCTTAACGCACTGGTCGCCGCAATAAGACCCCCCCCCGTGTTACTCATCTAGTCGTAATGCGCTTTTCGCCGTAACACGACCGTCCGCTGTAGTGCGATAGAACAGTTAGATCCGGCATCGTCCCACTACGGCGGACACTCGCGCTACGGCGAAAAGTGCATTATAGCTGAGCGTCGCTGCACTGTGGAGAGTCTCACTACGGCGAAAAGTGTGTGGGATTACGTACGTCCTTTGAGCTCAGTGCGGCGAACCATTCGAGCATCAAAACCTACGGCTCGCTCCGCCTGAACATCAACTTCAAAAACCTGTGTCGGGATTTCCCATGGAATTTCGTCATCGCCGACGTCGCAGGGCCGATCATCGGGTCCGACGTCTTGGCGTACTACAATCTTCTACCTGACTGCCGATATGACCGACTTATCGACGCTACAACAGGCCTCTCCACGCCGGGCCAACGTGCGACCACCCAACAGCCTAACGTCAAGGCACTCACCATTGGGAACCAGTCGCCATACCATGCCATCCTCGCAGAATTTCCCGACCTGACTCGACCTAGCGGGCGTCCGCGAGAGGTGCGCTACTCAACCATGCACTACATCCGTACTACCCCCGGCCCCCCGGTCTCATGCCGCGCCCGTCGCCTAGCCCCGGACCGCCTACGAATCGCACAGGCCCAATTCGAAGCCATGCTCCGCGAAGGTACTGCCCGCCGCTCGTAGGGACCTTACGCCTCACCGCTTCATCTAGTACCAAAGAAGACCAATGGCTGGCGCCCCTGCGGAGATTATCGCGCCCTCAACGCCCGCACCGTCCCCGACAGGTACCCCGTCCGTCATATACAGGAATTTGCTCACCGCTTACACGGCAGCACTATCTTCTCAGTGGTTGGCCTCGTAAAGGCCTACACACAAATTCCTGTAAACCCGAATCACGTCCTTCCCGGCCGCGGCGGCCGCTTTTCTGATGGAGGCGAAAAGCAAAAACGCCCGTGTGTACGAGATTTCGGCGCACGATAAAGATCCCCAGGTGGTCAAAATTAATCCGGAGCCCTCCACTACGGCGCGCCTCATCGCCTGCGTTGCGTCGGCGCGTTAAACCCCACAATCCATCCAATCCGAATCACGTCCGGGTCACCAGATGTGGGATCACATAACTAATGTTTCCGCACTGAAGCGTCTACAAGTGCGTTACGGCTGAGCGTTGCAACACGGCGGAGAGTCTCATTACGGCGAAAAATGCATTACCGCTGAATGTCGCCATAGGGCGGAAGGGGTATCATTTCCCTACGGCTCATTGTGCGTTACGGCTAAAAGTGCGCTACGGCTGAACAACCCAGCGGCAAAAGGCTAACGATGCCGAAATACTTGCAGCGTCCTGGAGCATTACCAGATGGTCAATTGCAAGTTCTGGGAAAGTCATAACGAACCGTGATGAACGGTACCTTTCGGCTTCAAGAGAAGGTCGCTTGTTTGTCCAAAACACAATAAATAAATAAATAAACAAATAAATAAATAAATAAATAAATAAATAAATAAATAAATAAATAAATAAATAAATAAAAAATAAATAAATAATAAATAAATAAATAAATAAGTAAATAAATAAATAAATAAATAAATAAAAATGGAAACTTAGGACTGCGGCTGTTGTGTGTCACCGGCTCGTTTGTTTTCCCTAATAGTGCTGAATTCCAAAGAACTGGAAACATTTAAATGCGTTTTTTCGCCTGGGTTCTGTGACACAAACCCACTTTCTGATTCGCAGAGCTATATAACAAGAGTTTCTTGGAAAAAATGTCTCCACTAAGTTCACACACAATCAAAATACACAACGTTTTGGTGTTACAATACATATGGCAAGGGAAATTTATGTAGTTTACCTAGTCTGACTTACATTTACTGACAATTTGAAAATGACTTGTGTTCAGCATTTCATATTTATGCGGTAATGATTTTACATGTTTTCCCAGAATCGTAAATAAGCTAGAACTAATCATATTGCACAAAGTCTTTTCGTTTGAAATCAGGCAACTCAACAATCTCACTATTCGCCTCAAGTACATACCGTGGAGTCAGTTGTAGGACGCCGGTCGTGTTGTCGTCTGCTACAACACATTTCCTGTGGGTATGCGACAGTGTTTTTTTTTTGTTGTGGCCACCGTCTCCCCCCTTGTGGATTTGATACAAAAACACAAAAAAAGTTGTCTGCAGCCCGAATAATTCGAGCAACCAATCAGCAACTCGCTTGTTTCAGGCGACACCGCCGCTTTATGTATTTGCTGCCACCGCGACCCACAGCTCGTACGCAGCCAGCTAACGCCAAGGATGATGAAACTGATGCCGAGAAAAGTACGCGGTAAATTCAAATAAAATACCTGTGGCGTGAAATGTACGAGACTATGTGTACAAGGAACCACCTTGGAATAGTGACGTAAACGCGTCGCTCACTTGGGATCTCACCGCGCGTACTGCTCGCACTGCCTGGTAAATGAATGACTACGCGAGAACGGTGATCAGATTGCTTCGCCACACATGCTTAAAAGTGATGCTATGATCTGCAGTTCTGGTTAAGCAGTGCCTAACGTTTTTAACACGAAAGTGTTTTATTCCGGGATACAGAACGATTTCATGACGTCATATCCGTCAAGGAAAGTAAGCCAGTAGAACGAAGGAAGCGGCCTGTAAAGAGTGCACCCCAGCAAACGGGGTCTTCTTGCGGGGAAGCAGCCTTTAGTACTAAAATGTTTTGTGAGTTTTGTGAGGAAGTATTCACAAAATGATGGGGTATGTGTGGTCTGCGGAAAAGAAACAGAAACTATGCGGCACATAGTGTTAGAATGTGAGGGTATCCATCCAAATCTACATGAAGGGAATATTGGGCTTTCAGGAGCCCTAGGATTTAAGGGTATCAGAGAGGAAGTTAACTTCAAGGCTTTCGAGGGGACGAAAAGAAGATTAGAATGCTGGTGGACGAAAAGCAGAGAGGGGAATATTGCCTAGGACAGTTACCACCTGTAACAGGGAAAAGAAAGTATTTCGGGCCTAATAAGCTTTAATGCCTGCCCTAAGCAGCGCTAGTATTAAACCAAGAGTGTAAAACATGGTTATATTAGTCCTTTTTGGTAAGATGACATGTCATCACCCCGCTTCAAAGGGGAAACCAATAGGAATCATCATCATCATCATCATCATCATCATGTTCGTTATAATTCAGGTTGTTCATTTTCAGGTTTTATATTTTAACAGGAAAGGGTTTTATACCGGGATACACCAAGATTTCACTGACGTCATATTCGGCACGGAAATGACGCCAGTACACCTTGCCGAAGCGATCCGTCAGCAGGACCTCGGTCGCCAAGCCAATGCTGCCTGTGTATAGGTACGTTGTCTAACGCGTCGCCCGCTTTCCAATGGAAACAGTATAGGACGCTTAGTTCAGGCACTGATCGTGGCTTCGTGGCGCGCGCCGGCGGCCGTCCCACCTTACGTCATTGCTCGCGAGTCGCGTACGCTGCACCCACTTCTACGACGTGTGTCTGTCAGCTTGCCTGTTGGTTGGGTTTTAATAGCCGTTTTGGTCCCAACTTAGCCGTGACGGGACGCTAGTTCTGGGAATCACTGGGGTTGTCATTCAACGTGGTGCTCGCTTCATCCGGCCGCATTTTTTCGCAAGATGACTGACGTAGGCGGAACTGAAAGAGTGTAAGAACATCCTCATTGTCGGATAGACAATTAGCAAACATAGAAACGATATTTTGCGATGGTACAGCTAGTATTTTACTGATGTATTTCTCCCTGGTGGATTTGGGGAAGAAAAAGTGCGTGTACATTTTCTGTTTAACCACTCCCTACTACCATTACTTACCAAAAAATATCACGTGCTTGTAAATTTCAGGACACTATAAAAAACAAAAGGATAAGAAGTTGAGCATCCAGCGACGCTTTAAGGGCGCTTCTACAGTATAGTCCTCAATTTTAAAACAATGTACCGATGTGGAGTGGGAACAGCGTGGACAAAATAAAGCGGTAACACACAGGGGACACAGGGGGGATCCTCTACTCAGAAAATTTTGGGGCCCGTGATCCCGGTGCGCAAGCGCGCAAACCCGGCATCAGCCTGCGGCACCACAAGTGGTTTTGCGTCCGCCGTTGCGCAGGCGGTTTTATCAGCGTCAGACCAAGACAGACAGGCATAGTGATAAACAAGAAGGCGTAGGAGCGCCGCCTGGGGAACGTCAGATAAACTGTCAACTATTATGTATAGTTTCCAAGAAGTGGCGCTGGCTGGCGGACATGAAAGCACGCAGGAAGGCTACGGAGCGGGAAAGGGTAGGAGAGATCAGCAGGATAGTGGGTTTATGGCCATTTTTCACTCACGAGTTAGGCAATGATTGTACAGGCGGAGTTGGCCAAGCACACCCACAAGACAGCCGCCGACCCGCAAATCATGCTCATCTGCAGATTTCACTCCGCATTTCGCTTTCAGGTTTTACCGATTGCTATGTCAGAAGAATCAATCAGTTTTTTTTGTGATTATGCCCGGATTAGATTGCCGATCACTGCCGTAGCCTGTACTGTGCACGGCTGGTATGTTTACTTTTCGCGACAACTTGACCGCAATGTTTGAATGGTATGAACGCGAGTTTTCAAAGTCTTCGAGCGGGTTTGGACATGACTATATTTAATTTTCATTAGGACCTCGGCATGGCAATTTATAAAGGCAACGTGGGCTTTTGTCTGTTTACAGTGAGCTTGGCTTTCTCTAGCATTAATTTCGAAATTCGTGACTGCTCACACAATGCGAGGCTGTGTACGAGGCGAAATACGTCGTTAATTTATTTGGGGTAATGGGGAGCTTTAGTATAAAAGACCCGAGCGTTGGGGGCCTCCAAAAAGTTAGGGAAACCCAAACGCAACACGCGCGCACGCGACGAGAGGGTCTACTCCAACAGCTCGCAGCCGGCTTCAGATGCACGTAATCGAATTTTGGGAACTTTAGGCTTAGCGTCGCGGCAGATATTTCATCGCCGCTATCGTTACAGTTGCGAATGAAAGTCCCTAACACAACTTATCATTCCACTGTTGCTCCCCTTCTCGTACGTGGAACTCTGTATCCGCGGTAATTGCATTTTAAGCGATCGATGATCAAAATGCCTGCCGCGGCTTTGGCCTTTTTTTTGCGCGAAGGTATCGCCATCCTTCCTCCGCTCGCCACACCGCGCGTGAACGGGCCGGCGGTGCCGGACCGACCTCCGCGGCCGGTCGGCGTAGATCGCGGCAAACATTTGAGCATCGCTTTGAAAACCGCAGCTGATGACACTACCTAGCACAATTTTTCACCCCACTAACATTTACTTTCACCAAAGTGGAACTTCTTTTCCACGACTAGTAATTTTAAAAAGCGGCAACAAGTTGTCGCTTCTGCGGCCGGCGGAGGTTCGAGCCGCTCCGTCCGTAAGTGCGGGTGCCTAGAATATTCTAGGCACAATAGCGCGGGAAGGCACGGCGGGTGTGTGTGCGGAGCGTTTATGCGAGCAGTAAACGCTTCATGATTTTCTGCTTTATGCATTTCTTGCAAAAAAGGGGAATCTAGAAACTTCGAGCGCGGCTCGTCGTAGTCTACATTGCTGATCGTAGAAAAAAGCCGCAGCTTGCGCTTTAGTCGCATAAGAAAGCTGGGATCATTTCTTGGACACACTGCGCATCGCTGGATTAAAATGGAGGGCGTGGACAGCGCATCGGATGGCCTTCCCACGAGTGGGCACCGGAGCAGCGAGGATTTGATTGATTGTGGGGTTTAACGCGCCGACGCAACGCAGGCGATGAGGCGCGCCGTAGTGGAGGGCTCCGGATTAATTTTGACCACCTGGGGATCTTTATCGTGCGCAGAAATCTCGTACACACGGGCGTTTTTGCTTTTCGCCTCCATCAGAAAAGCGGCCGCCGCGGCCGGGAATCGAACCCGCGTCCTCGTGCTCAGCAGCGCAACGCCTTAGCCACTGAGCCACCGCGGCGGGTAGCAGCGAGGATTTAAACTGACGACGGAGCGTCGGGCGTTTGCAGTTTGGCAGTGGTGCATTATCGCACACGCCTCACATATCCGTTCTTGCAAGTGAGCGTGTGATCCTTCACCTCCCAATTATTATGTTTATTAGTGTACCGCTGTCGCATGTAGACTGCCCCTGTGAAGCCGTGTGTTTGCCGCCGAACAAGTTATTGTCATGACATGCCAAACACTACAAGAGCTATGGAATGAGTACATGGATGAAGTGGGAGCCATTAAAGAATCTATAAATGAGCTAAAAGAACTAAGAAGCCCAAAGGAACAAGTGAAGGAGTTCATATTTCTCAGGAAGGAAATGGAGAGTGTGCTGCGGGAGAAAAGGGATCTCAAATCTAAGAACAAGAGCTGACGCGAAGGCTGGAGAAGCTGGATTAATGCCAGTGCTCCAGCAGCATTAAAGTTAAAGGCATCCCTTTCGACCCTGAAACAACAGCTACTATAAAGAAAATTGGCCAGATAACTGCTGAACCAGTCGAAGATAACGACATCGACATCTGTCACAAGGTACCAACCTCGAAGCATAATGAGGCCAACATAATTGTCGATTTCGTTCGTAGGCAAAGAGAAATGTTTTTCTTCCGAAGGCCAGAAAGGCTAGGATTGCCACAAAAGACCTTATTTTTGACGAATCTCAATTCTTATTTACTAATGAGAATCTGACGAGACTATCAAAGCAAGTACTCGGCTGTGTTGTCAGGAAAAAGAAAGAAGTAGGCCGCAAGTTCCCATGGACCGCCGGCGGCAAGGTGTATGCTAGGAAGGACGAGAACTCGCCTTTATTTCGCTTTCCCGAAAAGTATGTCGTTTAAAAAAATTACCAGGTAGATAATGCTAGATGAGGCACTAGGAGTAATTCTAACCATGATAGGGCAAGAACTATTATGACTACCATTTGTTTAACAAAACATTTCGCCCCTCTTTAAATGCCTTTTAAGTACTTCATTGAAATGCACGAAGCATAAGGACAAAAGCTGAGCAGATAAAGGAAATAAGTGCAAGTATAGACTAAAAATTTGATGTGTTTCTGGTCTCCGAAACATGGTTGTGCAAAAATGAAAGTTCACCATAACTAAGTAATTATGCCTGTCACAGTGCCACCTGGAAATCGGGGAGGGGTGGTTCGGTCGCAGCATATGTGCGACAGCGATTCTTGCACAAGTTAATCCCTGAGTTTACATTCGTTGACCAAAATGTGGAATGCTTGCTGTGCGTTTTAAATCTGTCACAATTGCTGTTGTGTATATGCCACCATATGGCAGCAGAGCACAGTTCTCTGAATTTCTTGAAGATATGCTTCATACCTTCAGTAATACCCGAGTCTAATTTGTAGTGATGGGTGATATGAACATAAACGTGCTTGCAGACGATCCCTACAATAAAGAACTAGACCCACTTATTAGCACATATACTTGCCGAAATCTCATCGTATCAGCTACGCGGCTTACGGCACAAAGTGCAGCGCTTCTCGACTCGTGTATTACAAATGTGTCATCCCCCAATGAATGATCTGGGTTGATAAGTGCCGATATGAGTGACCTCCTCCCAATTTTTTTGTTCCGTGCCGACAAGACAAGAGAGGTGAAAAAGCTCATCCACGCCCTCTTACCATTAAATAACGCCAGACACGCTCGAGGGCTTCCATTCTCTTATATTTGCTTCGGTTTTCGGGTGTCGGTTTTCTGCTAACCTGACCCCAATAAGGCTTACAGTGTTTTTTGGCGCAAAGTCAAAGCTTGCTATGAAGGAGCCTTTCCAGAAAACTGAGGGCAGGGAACGTGAGAAGACGATGCGGAAGCCGTAGGTTAATCGGTTTTTACTAAAGAAAATAGAAACGATAAACAAAATGTGTCACTTCTTTGTCAAAAATCGAGATATTACTAACTTTATATCATTTAAAAATATATAAATGAAATTACCGGCGAACTGAAGCAAGCTAAATTAGCGTATACGAATCTCTATTTTAAAGCCTGCAAGGAAACGCTAGAAAAAAAATGGCAAGAGGTAAATCATTTAACTGGCAAAACACCACAAAGCACCAGTGCAAAAATTGTAACACCCCGAGGCACGTTTTGTGAGGCGGACACGGTAGCTGAACTTAATCAATATTTTATACAAAGTGGAGAATATACTTTGCCAGCTACCCCTGTGGACGGCACACTGTTTTTGCCAAATCCAAATGTGCGAAATTCATTTTTACTCTTTCATACGACATCAGAAGAAATAGCAAATGTAATAAATGACCTGAAATCCAATACTGATGCTGGGTTTGATCACATCCAGGTAGCCCCTCTAAAATGCGGTAGTGATCTAATTAGTTATGTTCTGTGAAATATTGGTAATAAGATGATCGATACTAGAATATACTGTGGTGCCATGCCATCGCGGCCGAAATGTTGCACTCCCTGCTTGCACTTGCACAGGTCCTGCTTGTGTGGATTCTCGGTCATCAATCTTCACCATCACCTGCAACATTGCCTGGTCGCCGACTGGGCGGATGGTGCGACTTCAACAAGTTTACAAGCGGCGAGCCACGGGCCACAACAAGCGGCCGAGACCCACCGGATGTCGTGCCAGCTAGGTTGATGGACTTTCGTCCAGTCGGTTGGCAAGCCGGAACCATGTCAGCTGACCCGATTTTATGTAATCACGCATCCTCCTTCTACACTTCGGGCCACGCAACTGCAGTTGGGATGTTGCACTCCCCGCTTGCACTTGCATAGGTTTGTTACCTTGAAACTTCATGTTACAGTAGCAACAATGTTTGCCTCATTGCGGTGTCGTGCCCCCATGACCTGTCCAGCCACTTCAAGGGGTTGGCACGTAGAGCACTGTACTTTTTTGCGCCTTTTGTTGCTTGGGGACAACATCGAAACCAATCCGGGTCTCATGACCAAAGCGCAAGAGGAAAAACTTGATATGGCGTTCACTGCCATGCAACGTTTGGAAGCAAGTAATGTTAACCTGCTGGAATCAGTAAACAAAGTGCTATGCTTTCACATTGAACTTAAAAACGACCTAGAATCGCTGACCAAACGTGTACACGAAATACAGAGTGTTGCGACGGTAATTGGAACACTTTAAAACATTTTCCTGAGCGAACCGCCGCTCGGTTCGCGCTCAAACTTGCCACGAAGGTCGCAATTTGTGGTCTATTTTGTTTGATACCGGGAGCAACGATGGTACTTAGCTGTGTATTCTGAAAATAAATAAAAACGATTTTCGCCTATGGGAAAATGGCGGCTGATTTGGACGTCCGAGCCAGCGCAAGTTGATGTTGGAACGACGGAACCACCTGCAGAGTGAAACGCATGTTTGGAATTCACGTACGGAGCCAAATGGTGCAGCAGGCGATCAGAAAATGCATCTAGAAATGAGCTAACAGACGATCAGAAAACCCGGTTTTCGGGCTGGCACGTCCAAATCGCCACCATTTTCCCATAGGCGAAAATCGTTTTTATTTATTTTCACAATAAAAAAGTAAGTGCCGTCGTTGTTCCCGGTGTCAAACAAAATAGACCACAAAATGCGACATTCGTTTGAAGTTTGAGCGCGAACAGAGCAGTGGTTCGCACAGGAAAATTTTTTAAAGTGTTCCAATTACCGTCGCAACACACTGTAAAAGGTAAATCAGAG